>NW_022589711.1:50432203-50435070 GCF_004348235.1 Phoca vitulina
CCCGCCCGCCCGCCCGCCGGCGCGGTTCGCCGGCCCCCGCGCCCCCACCCCCTCCACCCCGCTGCTCGGGAAGCTCGGGGCAGCCCGGGAGCCCAGCGTCTTGTTTGATGTCGCGCTCCCCCCGCCCTCCCAGCCCTTCTCCAGGCTTGGAGGCCGCCAGAGGCCTGGCACACATTTCTCAGACACTTCATTCCTTCCTTCCTCCGAGCTCCCCACTGAGATAATGTTGTAAATGGTTCCACCAGATCTCGTCCGGATGAGATTCAGCGGTTCCTGACTCGGGGTGACCTTGGGCAAGCCCCTCTCGTTCTTTCATTCTGTAGCGCACGCTCTGTGCCAGACACCGTGTTAAACCCTGGGATTACCAAGATGAGAGATACAGTGGCAGTCTGCAAGGAGTTTGCAGTCAACTGGGGACAGACAGACCCTGATTTTCTGATGGATGACGGGGCATTCCTCCATTATTCCTCTCTCTTAGGGCTTAAGATGATGGCCTGACAGAACCTCAAGGAAGCACTAGACCACACTTGTATGGGCAACACTCTTGCCCGACTGGGGGCAGGGATACAGGGGATGAAGAAAATGGTTATTACCCTCAGGAAGCCTACAGCAGAGAGTGCAGCCGACATCTATTTCCCAGTATATTCCTCTGGTCGGTTGGAGGGAGACATCCATGTGTCTAGATAGAAGTAAAATGCTGTGGAGGTTTAGGACAGTTAAATTACTAATAAGTGGTGGTATCTTGGAAAACTTCCAGGAGGAAATGGCATGTGCTTTGTATCTTGAAAAATAGGTAGGATTGGGGCACTGGAAATGTGAGTCATGGGGCTGGGGAGGATGGGAGTACCCATGGCATGAAAGGCCTACAGTCTGGAACTGGAGGTCCTGATTCAGGGAACATAGTCTGGAGTCCAGGATGTATGACAGGCAGGAGTATAAGAAGGGACTGAAGGAGGAGCCTCGAGGCCAAGTCACAAGACCTTTAAACATCTTGCTAAAGGACTTTAAGCCTTCTCTTCAGACAATGGAGAGCTATGAAATGCTCTTGAATAGAGCAGGGACATCAAGGTTCTCCTTGAGAAGGATGGCTCTGGCAAAAGTGTGGAGAGTGGATTGCAGGATTTAGATGCAGAGAGCCCAGTTAGGAGGATTCAAGCGGGTGAAGGAGGTTCCTAAGTGCCAGGTGTAGACTGATACTCACCCGGAAGCGCCTGCCTAGAACCAGCTCACCTGGGCGTTGACTGCACACCGTCCAGTGACCCAAGTTCAGCAGAAGCCTGTCTACCCTTTCATGCCACGTTCCCCCACGATGTGGAGTCTAACTAAAGAGTCATTTGACTCTGACGGTATTTACCTTCCAAGCGTCATTTCCATCTTCCAGGACAGCCCTCAAGTCTGCAGCCAAACCTTTACCTCATTGCAGGCTTGGTTTACTCACTCTTGCCCCTCAGGCTACTCTCTGGGATTTTTGTGTGTTTTTTTTAACACACTGCAGAGTGGGCTGTGCCCTATCATGTTCTGAAGAAATGATGAACAATGTCTCCTTTGTTGACCTGCACCCTGGGCCAGTGGGACAGGACTTTTCTTTCTTATTTTAAACAGATGGAAAGGTGGTGATGACAGAAAATTGTCCGTTGCTTTTGAAAAAAAAGGTGGAGTTTTCCTGTGTATTTGAAATCCTCTCGGTGAAAGGTGATGAGCCTCCGAAGTCACCCTCCTTTCTGCCATGCAAACTTTGCAAGCTTCTTAAAATGCTCTACTCAGCATCTGACTTTTTAAAAACTGCATAAATACTCTGACCCAGATTCTTCCAAGGAACTAAACCCTTCCCAGGGAAGCATGTTAACTCTTTCCAGGTTTCCCCCCAAGTCTGTGAGAGCCAGTGACTTCCTCCACTAAGTTCTGCTATGACATTGACTGCGGTCTGCTGTTGGTCCCAATTAACTAGCTGGGTATGCCACCCCCTGTCCCTTCTAGCCCGAGTCTTTTCTTGTCTCTGCCTCTGTCATCTCTTTGGGATTTGGCACCCTGAAGGTGCGTGGAGAATGTTGATTATAGTCAGGTTAGGGTCTCACTGCTGTGCCTGAGGCAGCTCTCATGGGTCAAATAGTTAATCAGCAACCCTTTTATTGCCACTTTAGGAGTGCTTAGACTGGTAGAATGAGCAAATAACTTAAACACACACACACATTTTTTGAGAGACAGAGGGGTCAGTCAAGTAACCAGAAATGTGCCCTGGATTTGTCTCTGGGCCGAACAGACAAACAAACAAAAAACCTGAACCCATGAAATCTCTGGCCCTCCACCCTAACCATTCAAGAAGAAAATTTCTTTACAAATGTACTTATACACTATTTTTCAGTATCCTTACTTATCCTGGGCAGTGAAAATAGGACCAAGCCGACACTCTTCCCACCCCCTCTCAAATGGGGAACTAAGCTCCTACACTCAAGAAAAGACTTTGGGAATTGGAAGCCTCCCCTTAGATAGAATGGCTTTATTTTTCAGTCCTCCCCCCACCCCCAAAGCAAAGGGAATATTGAACCCTGTTCATCAACAGAGGTCACCTCTTTGATCCCACTGTGAGACCAGCAGAACACAAGGAACCTTTCCCACTGTATCATGCCGGATAAATAGGACCAGGGGCTGCTCTGTTTATCCCCGTCCCCCTTTCTGGGCCACGAAGGGTGATTTTCTCTGTCTTCTGACATCACCTGTTTGCTTTAAACCATAAAACAAATAACTGCACCTCTAGTGAGACTCCCCTTTGTCCCTAGGTATCAGAATGGTTTGTGGGTTTGGTTTAAAGCTACAGAAAAGACAGAAAGTGAGAAAAGAAAAAAGGTATTTTGCCTGAGGACTTGAAG
>NW_022589711.1:50435170-50435726 GCF_004348235.1 Phoca vitulina
CCTCCGCTTGACTGACTTTCTCACACTCGGATTCCCTGCAGCCTGCCAGAGCCGAGGTAGCTGCCCTGCCAAGAGCTATCCTGGGAGAGCTATTGAAAGAGCCTTGAGTAAGTACACACGGGGCGGATTTCTCCTCCCCCAGTACCTGCTCCGCACCTGTACAGGGAGCAGTCCCACACATATCACCTGATCGCAGCCTTTTCAGAGACCGTGAGAAAAATAAAGCCCGGGCTAGAAGAGCTGTTTGTTGTCTCTCCAGAGCTGCAGGCAGCTCCCCGCAGTCTGAGTGCCCAGCAACAGCACATCGCGGCCGTCGGCGGGGCGGTGCACGCGTGTCTGCCGGTGCGCGAGCCTGGTGGGAAGGGGCGGGAAGCCAGAGATCACCTGCAGGTGCCTCCCTGCCTGCGTTTTCTGCCATCCGCCTGTCCTTTGCTAGAATCATGATGGTGTTCCTTCTAGATAAGAGCCCATATATGCTCATCATGGCAGAATTCACAACCAGGATTTCTTACCTTAAGGTTCACGGAGGAATGCCCGCCCCCGCCCCCTCTTCCGC
>NW_022589711.1:50435826-50566828 GCF_004348235.1 Phoca vitulina
AAAAAAAAAAAAAAAAAAAAAAAAAAAAAAATGCCTGGAATGGAATTCAAAATTAAGTCTAGATGCATATTTGGCAGTAGCTTAATATATGCTTTTTGACTGGATGGATGAACCAATGAATGCATCGTTTTTTCCTGAGAGGAGGGTCCATAGCTTTCAGCAGAATTTCAGAGCTTCTTGAAGGGGACCCAGGAAGGTGGAGGAAACTGATCTAGGCAACCTTCACTTACAAGTGTGTACTCTAAGGCCCAGGGGGGCAAGGGACTGGCTTAAGGGCCTGCAGCAACACAGGGCCAGAGTGGGAGCCAGCAGCCAGCTCCGAGCTCTTTCCACCACACCACAGTGGTGTGGACCATGGGAAATTCAGAGTGGGGTTTATAGAGTTGTGCTCACCATGGAAGCCTGGATTTAAAATAGACACATTAATAAAAGTACTTTGAATTTCCAGAACTTTTTTTAAATTTTAAATTCTGAGGCTCTTGAGCTGCTCGGCACCCAATTTTTGGATGGAGAAAGGGACAGGCAAGAAAGCCAAGTGTTTATCAAGAGAAGAGGATTCAGAAATGCTTAGAACAAGAGTCCTGGTTGCCATGAAGAGGCATTAGAAACAACTGCAACTCTGCATTCCATCTTTGATAAAAATAAGTGGCTACTTCTGAACGAAACTGCCTGGTTGGGTTCTAGCCAAGCGGGGACCTCAAGGTGCAAACGGGGTGGAGGCAGCAAGAGAAGCTGTCAACATTGGCTAATAGCAGCCTGTAATGCTTTCTGCTCCCCCCTCCCCACCCCCTCCCCCTTGGAAAACTTCACCAAGCCAGTGAGACCAGGGGAATGTGCACTTTTCTGACGGGCCCCCGGAAAGGAAAGGATGGTTGCCAAGAAAGCCTTTTCCAAACGGGTGGGGGGGGGGAGGGGAGGGCGCTCTGGAATGGCTTACCTCCCACATCTGGCCCAGTCACAGCAGCAACAGCAGTGCGGTGGGAAGCCTCTAAACTTGCTTTGAGCTGACCTTTACCCTCTGAACAGGGCTGCAGTGAGTCAAACCTGCAAGTGCAGGGATGAGGAGGGCATTCCCCAGGGAGCGCAGGGTAGCTAACTTGCACCCGTGTGTGGGAAAGGCTCGGAACCGCACAGGGGCCGGTGGCTGGGGGGGGGTTTCTGGAAGGCTCAAGAAGGTGGGGTGACGCCTAGCCCTTTAAACCCAGGCCATGCATTTGTTTGGCTTGCTAATAATGGCTGCTCAAATTGTGACATCACGCTAAGTTGCTTAAAAAAATAAAAAAAACCCTCAGCTAGCCAGGAAAACCATTAGGATAAAACTTAGGGCCTGAAGATGATATGGGATGAATGTTGCAACATTTTTTAATTAAAGGGTCAGGGGAGGCAGGGGAAGAGACCTAAGAGGTGGTATAATTGAGCCCAAGAGAACGTGACTTGCCTGAGGTTCAGCAGCCTCTCCAAGAGGAAATAGCAAAGCCAGAATTAGGCTTAGATTTTCTGCCCACCAGTCCAGAAACCCACCTCACCATATCTCTCTAAAAACATTTTGAAATGTCATTTACAGCAAGTGTGGATTTTCCAATTGCGAGCTTGAACTACCTGCTGGTGAGTGAGTTGGTAATGTGAGAGACTACGCCGGCACAGAGCATGGGTGAACTCCAGGCTTGCTGCACTGTGATCTTCTCTCGGATTTGCCCATTACCCCGTAACCTCATGAAAAGAAAGGATCTTGATTTCTGAGTTCCAGCAGATAGGAAGCCACTTGCAGGGCTTAAGTCGGCCTGCCTTCTAGTCAGCCAAAGTGAGCCAAGCCACACACCATCCCTCCTTTCTTCGGATTGCCAACCGGTTTCCCTTATTTGTGCTCTAGAAGGAAGATAGGGGGGCGGGGAGAGAATATGTCCAGGCCCTGAATCTGTGCTTCATCAATACTAGGCTTTCATCGGGACCAGAGAAGACGTGATGATGTTGGAGCACAGAGACATGGAGCTGGTGGCTGACGTCACATGTAGCAGAGGGAGAGGTGAGAAATATAATGGATTTTCCAAGTGGTCGATAGATGGCACTTGCATGTGAAATACCTATTTTTCCTTTTAGAGATCAGGCTTCGGGAACAAGAGAAGATGGTTTAGGCAGGTGCCAGAGCCACAGCTTAAGACTCTGGTGGTTTCCAGCATGGTTGGGGTCTTTGGGTCTCATCCACAGAGTTGGCGCTAACTGTTCCCTGCTGGTAGATGACAGGGCACTTTCTAGTCCATTACGGCATTTTGTCCTCATATATGGTTTGATGATCTAGAAGGATTTTGGTGGGAGGCTTAGGGAGGGAGAGAACATTCAAGTGGTCAGTGCAGGAGGCATTTGGCTAGGCCATGGGTTACAAGGGGCACAAGATATAGGATAGGTAAGCTTTCTGGAAAACAGTACCTTTAAGGAGACAAGGCAGGGCAGGGAGCTTAGCAGCCAGGGGAGAATCAACTTTTCTTTCTCAGCCATGGACAAAAATAGAGTTTGCAGAAAAATGGAACAGAGGGAAGAAGAGAGATGTCTGTCAACTTGGTATAGAATATCGGTAATCCAGAGGACACATCTTTGGGAGTGTGTGTGTGTGGTGGGGGGAAGCAAGGAGGAAGTGTCCTTTCTTGTGATGGGGGGAAGGAATCCCACTTAGCAAGAAGATGACTGAGTGCGGTCTGGAAAGGATACAGAAAAGGCAACGGCTGTAGTCTCCCCTGGGCTGAGGCTTACCAGCAGCCAGTGCTTCGCAGAGGGAGACGGGGGCTGTGAGTGAGGGGCCCTTATACAGCTCTGGCACTTGCACCACTTTTCCCCACTAGCTAGTTTGTTCTGTGCTGTTTGTATCGCTGTGGGCATAACATAAAATCCCAGACTGGAAAAGCCCGTGGGATTGTTTGGGATGATGGCAGGGAATGGGGGAGGGGCACGGGAGGACTGCATCCTGCTCCGTGGTTAGTCTGAGGGTCATGGCCCCGGCGAGGAGGTGGCTTCGTGGCTCAGAACGAAGGGGGAGGCAAGCCCCTCGAATCCTCGCCGTGCCAGGGTAAGGACCGAGGACCAAGTGTTCAACCCCAGCTCCCTGACTCTTGTGGGCAAGTGCCCACATCATGCAGTGCATTCGGGGTCCCCTAAGCCCCACTCTGCGGGAGGCGTTCTGTGACATAGGGAAAAGGAAGCTCTCCTTTTGTACGGTTGGACGTCCACAGGGCAGCCTTGACTGAAACCTGACAGGGGCCAGGGAGGGCGAGCTCTGTTGGAACACGCTGGCGTGGAGCAGGCCTGCCTGAATGACGGAGGTCTCTAGATAAAGTCCCGGAGCGTTGCCGGCTCCCGGAGGAGGTTGCCAAGCTGCGCGTGTATCCGGCACGTATCCAGCTGTGGCCTTTCTCTCTCTAGCCTTCCATAGCCATGGGGTGGGGGTGGGGGGCAGCACTCACGGGCAAGTATTTGATCTCCTTGTCCTCGGTGGCGATTCACCCTCCTCACCTGCCCTCAAAAGTCCTGGCACTTGGGACAGACCTAGACTCCGTGTCTAGGACTACTCGTTATCGGGATGGAAGGATAGAGTCCCAGCTTGTTTTCTTTGAACCGAGTGAACCTGTGTTGGTGGTGGTGAGGTAATTTAGTCAAGGATTACAACTGTCCAATTTCTAATTGCCTATTTCACTGAATTCAGTTCTGTGACTATTTTTGAGCCCCTACTATGTGTAAGGCAGAACTACACGCCTCTTTTGACAGATCACTTCCATCCCTGCTGCTATTTGAATGCTGGTCATCTGTGCAGAGTGGTGAGATTTATATTATAAAAATTTCCCCTTTGCCTCCCACATTCTTCATTTCTATTGCTTCTCTGATAAAAAAAAAAAAAAAAGGCTCTGAAACTCCTTACGGTGTCTGGCACCCCCAAATCTTTGGAGAATAAATGCATGACTGAACTTTGACTTAAGGAAATAGGTTTTATCGGCAGTTGGGTGAAACCCTCCGAGGGTCAGTGTATTTTTCCAGATTTACTGGATTGCGGAATCTAAGAGGTGGGTTTACTTTGACCACTCCTGGTGGCCACCTCTGGCCAGCTGGGCTGTCCCCTGCAGACAGCTGTACTCTGTTGCAATCAGGTGAATTTAGAGGAGTCTGTGGCTGTCCGTATTTTCCCAGGCCTATCTTTATTGATGGTTATTAAAGGCACACCACCACATGGCAATATGAAAGTACAAAGCAATTCCCGGGGTAAGGTGCGTGGGAAGAAGTGAGATACTGAGCTCCCAAACCGTTCTACTGTAATCATAGTCTGCCAAATTGATGTATAGTTAATCAGTAAGATTCAGGCAGCCAGTTTCTACCACTGGGCAGCAGATGGGAAGGGGGAAAAGGCTGGTGGGGAGATCACTGTTCCTTCTGGAAAACTGGGAAAGAAATTGAGAAGGAGGTCACATGAGAAAGGAGAGGCTGGTGGCAGTCCCCCAGGTGGAGCAGGAACCCTCAAAAGGTCGGAGGAAGGACCCCTGCTGACTTCTTCGCTGGCCTTCACGCTCTGTTCATGCCAGCCCTTCGCGGAAGATTCTGTGTAACCAAGAAGGACGGCGTAATCGTGCGCAGACATGCTGGGTTTAGTACGTGTAAACACAGCACACAAAAACACCAGTTTTTACAGAGCACCCCAACACACCTGTTGCTTTACGATGTTGATGATATTGATAAAGGGGCTGTAAAGTCGAGGTGAAATGGCCTCATATTTAAATAGGAACTTCAAGTGTTTTACAGCTGAGATTTGACTGAGCTGATGATTATTTCTGTTAGGAATGTTGCACACATATCTCTATACGTTCAGGGAAAACGATAGCAGTGTGGCTAGAAAGCAAGGACAACGGAGCCAGACTGCTTCAGTTCATGTTCCAGCTTGTTTCCTTTCTAACTATGTGACCTAACTCTTCTGTACCTCGATTTCCTTCCCTGCTCAATGGGGAGAGAGTCGTAGTGCTTATAGGATTGCTGTGACGACTAATATATCACGTGCTTAGAACAGGGCCCGGCATGTCACAAATACAAAGTAAGTTTTCAGCCACTTCTCTCAGTGCTCTCTGTGTATCTGCAGCATGTAAGATAGGTAGCCTCATTTATTGGGGAAAAGAATCATAAGATGTTAGTTAATATTTTCAAAGAAATGGATGGCCAACCACTGTGGTAAATTGGTCCATGAATATTGGCAAAGCCAAGGCTTCAGCCAGTCTTTTTTGAGTCACAGGCTGGGGGACCAGGAGAAACCTAAAAAATTATCTGGCTCCGGCGCGCCGGGGTGGCTCAGTCGGTTGAGCGTCTGACTCTTTATTTCGCTCAGGTCGTGATCTCAGCGTTGTGGGATCCAGCCTGGTGCCGGACTCCATGCTAGGCGTGGAGCCTGCTTAAGATTCTTTCTCTCCCTCTCCCTCTGCCCGTCCCCCCCCCACCTCCTGGCTCTTGCGCACGCACACGCTCTCTCTCAAAATAAAAAAAAAAGAAAAATAAATAAATAAATGAATATCTGGCTCCTTCTCCTTTTCCAGAGAAGAGGGTCTCTACCACACAAGTAGCCCTGCTTTGAGTAATGGAAACAAGCCTCAGGCCCACAGAAGGGAGAATTCTGGATGCAGGCAAGGGCATCAGCGTGGACCTGGCGCGCAGGATGTGTGGGAGGGCCCAGCCCCGCAGGGAGGAATGGGAAGCGCTGCAGAGGGGCACTTAATGCGCAGGAGCAAACCTGGGCAGGCCCTCGCTGGATCCAGTCACACTTAACATGAGATACGATTGGTGGAAAGATGAGCGTCTGAGGCCTTTCCTGCCCCAGGGGTGCTTGTAGATGACCATATAGTTTATAGTCCCGACTCGGTCACTTCTGAGAGTGAAAGGTAGTGTTGTTCACAATCAGGTCGGGACACTTGGTGTAATTTGGGACTCGTGGCCATCCTACTTCTGTGGCCTGTGGTGACATGTTCTCCATTGTTCCTCTGGCCAGTCAGCAGTCTTTTTATCAGAGATGCTTCCTGAGGAGGAATATTATTCTTAGTCACTGATGTCTTAGCACTTCTATGTCTCTGGAAGGTGATGCCATTGATCTACCTTCCATAAAGGGAGGAGCCCCATTGTTGAACCTAGAGGACCTTATTCGGGGTATCTAGGAGAAGGGAGGGTCAGAGGGAGGCCCTCTGACCCTCCCTTTATTTATTTTTATTTTTATTTTTATTTTTATTTTGGTCGGACGGTTGCTTACAGTATGTGTGACAGGACTTGGTCTCCTCTTCTGTAGAGCAGACAAGTACGTCTGTCCACCTTCCGGTCTGCACCAGGCTGTGTGCTTTCATAGCGATGCCACCAGCAACTCTTGCACCAGCCACCATGGCCGACAACATCCGTGTGTCTTGGGCATGTGTATGCAAAGAAAGCAAGTGCTGTAGTTTGAAATCCAGGCCCTTGTTTAATGGCAGAGGGAAGACCCCAAAGGAAGGAGCTTTTTCCCCACCTGACATACTTGTATTTGACTAAGTCTTTTATGGAAGAAGAAGAAGAACAACAACAAAAAAAACCCCAAAACGCTCCCCCCCCCGCCCCCCGAATAGGTCAAAGTCAAGGTTTGCTCTTTGTTATTTTCTTAAAAAAAGACAAGAAAGAAAAGAAAACTGGGTCCCTTGCCTGAGTGTTCTCCTATGTGCCTATTTAATGATTAATAATACCTTGTGGGCTATTGTTTGATGTGGCCTCTGCTGGTTTGAACAGGAGAATACTGATTCACTCTTGAGGCATTTATGAATCACAAGTGTTTACCCTGAGACAATAAACGAAAGGGGGAGATTGAAAAAAAAAAAAAACCCACCCAAATATGTTGAATTCTTTGAGCAAAAACTGGAGATAACAGGAGATCTTAGTCTTTGATACCCTGTGTGGGGCCCATTGCTTTCTCTCACAGAATAAAGACCATGTCAAATGACCAAGATGAGGCATTTGAGTTTTATAGATTTTTCCTTTCACTTGCTGATAGGGTTGAGGCGTTTCCCCTTGTTTTCCAGGTCACATGCATCCCTTGTCTTCCCACCTGTCTGGTCCCTCCACGTCAGTTGTTTAGAAGGGAGTTTCTGGATGGTTCTTTAGGGGCACTATTTCCCCCGAGAGGGTGGATTCAAGAGATGGAGAGACCCGAAAGGCCTCGGTGACAGACCGGACCAGGGCGGCTAAGGAGGAGCCGCTCCCTCGATGACACTTGGTTTATCACAGTTGCACTTGCAATAATAGGTCCTAGACTTTTTTCCCTTCTTTCTGCCCTGAAGCCTAGAGTTGAGTGAAAAAAGATTGCTACTTTTGCCCCTGATGGCCCTTTACATTTTTTTTTTTTTTTGAGATAGTTTTAGACTTACAGAAAAGTTGCAACAATACTAAGAAAGCCCTCATACCCTTCACCAGCTTCCCCTGTGTTCATCATCCTACCTAACCATGGAGCAGTCATCAAAACTGAGCAAATAATCTTGGTCCAGTGCTATAAATGACTGACTTCCTTCCCATTTCATTATTTTTTTCTATTAGTTTTATTTTATTTTATTTTATTTTATTTTATTTTTTTCTTTTCCAGGATCTCATCCAGGATTCCAGGCGCATTGAGTTGTCTGGTGTCCTCAGTCTACTTCTCTCTGTGACAGTTCCAAAGTCTTTCCTTGTTTTCATGATGCTTTTAAGAGTACTGACCAGTTGTTTTTATAGAATGTCCTCCTGGGGTCTGTGTGATGTCTTCTCACGACTATGTCAGGGAGCCGCGCTTTTGGGGTGCATGTGTCAAGGTGGCGTGCCCTTCCCAGGGCAGCAGGGAAGGGGTGACATGATGCTGCCCTATTTCACTGCCGCTGTTAACCATGATTATGAGGGCAAGTTAGTTTCTGCTAGGGTTGTCCACTGTAACGTTACACTTTCCCCCTCCCTCTTCCCTACATGTTTTGGGGCTGATACTTCAGGATTCTGCAAATATACTGTTTCTCCAAATTTAGACTCTATCAAAGGATCTTGCCTGTGGCAATTATTACTGTAACAATCTAATAGTGATTTTTGATCTCCCTCATTCTTTTTACATCTATCAATTGGAACTCTCCTTAAGGAGGAATTGCATGATGTTACATGTGATAAAACAGAAATAAGAAATCCATACTCCTTTGGAGCCTACATTTTCGATGGAGAGAGAGACAAGCAAAATACATGGAGTGGGGTAGGTAGCATATTAATGGGTGACAAGTACTAGAGAGATACGTCAAGTAGGGGAGGGGAGAGAGGCAGTGCCGGGAGCAGCAGGTGTAAATTGCATGATCAGGGAAGGCCTCTGAGGGAAGACTGGAAGCAGGGGAGGGAACCAGCATTTGAATATCTGGGGGGACGCTTTCTAAAGAGGAGAAAGCGCCAGTGCAAAGGCTCTGAGGCAGGACCACGCCTAGCGATGGGCCCTAGGAGAGTGAGGAGGCTGGAGGGGCTGGTGGGGCTGGTGCAAAGTGAGCAAAATGCAAAGGGGAGAGAAGGGGGAGAGGCTGCAGAGAGTGACCGGCCAGATGCTGCAGGATTGGGGCTGTGGGCTGTGAGGGAGGCCGGAGCCATGGGGATCACAGACTGTGCTTCATGTTACTAAAAGATCACCTTGGCTGCCCTATGGTGGGCAAGGAGGGAGGCAAGGAGACCACAGGTAGGAAACCATGACATTCATCCAGGAGGTGGTTGCACTGCGGATATATTTTGAAGATAGAACTACCACTGTCAGGAAGGGGGTCCTTGTGGCCAGCAGCTTCGGGCTACCTCCAGAACCCCCAGGGGCCATATCCTCCCTCCCCGGCCTTGAAGTGGGGTTTCAGGCCCATGTCTGAGAAGTGCTGGCTGGCCACGTTGAGTCCAGGCACTGTGGCCTGTCCTGGGAGCCTTCTGTCACCTGGGTCTACCTTCCATCTCTCTGCACAGCAGGCCTCTCTCTGCCCCCCGGGCCAAGCTTCTGCTCAGGCCCACCCACCACCTCCCATCTTCCCAAGATCCTTCCCATCTTCCAAGGATGCAGCTCTGCCCCCTCCAGCCCCGCTCTCTGAACACCTCCCTCTTTTTTTTTTTTTTTTTTAAGATTTTATTTATTTATTTGACAGAGAGAGAGACACAGTGAGAGAGGGAACACAAACAGGGGGAGTGGGGGAGGGAGAAGCAGGCTTCCCACTAAGCAGGGAGCCCGATGCGGGGCTCTATCCCAGGACCCTGGGATCATGACCTGAGCCGAAGGCAGATGCCCAACGACTGAGCCACCCAGGCGCCCCTGAACACCTCTCTTGGTGCGGGACACTAACCAGGTCTGCTTCACGTGTGCAGCCCCTGGAGACAGAGACCACAGACGCGTCCGTAGTCTCAGGGCCCCTCAGACACCAGGACCGGCCCCAAGTGCCTCGGCAGCCTGTTAGCTGGTCTGTTGGTATATGGCATACCTTAAGATGAAGCAATTATGTTTCTTCGTAATCATGTAAGTACATTTTGCATTATACTCCACATATGTTCATATTTCCTTTAATATAAAAATAATGTTTCTGCCTCTCCCTCTGGCTAACTCTTCAAGTCAAATGGAAATTCCAGATTTGCTCTCATTGGGCTCCTCCGTACCTGTAGAGGGGTACTGTAAAAAAATAGTTTGAGAAGTCAGGTGAGGGGTGCAGGGAGAGGTAGATGTCACCGAGGGTTCATTTGCTACTAAGAGATTTCTCTTTATCTAGTGATTGATTTTATCTTTAAAAAATGCATATGGTTGGGTGCCTGGGTGGCTCAGTCGGTTGAGCGTCTGCCTTCAGCTCAGGTCATGATCCTGGGGTCCTGAGATCAAGCCCCATGTCAGGCTCCCTGCTTGGTGGCGGGTCTGCTTCTCCCTCTCCCTCTGCCTGCCACTCCCCCTGCCTGTGCTCTCTCTCTATCAAATAAATACATAGAATCTTAAAAAAAAATGCATATGGTTAAAAATTTCAAGCAGTACAGAAAGGTAGATTCTGAAAAGTCACCCTTCCATCTGTGGCCCCCAGCCCCCAGGCCCCATCTTGAGGGCAGGCACTCTTACTCATCCCTTCTATACCAATCTGGGGACTGCTAATGAACAGTCAACGGCTGATAGCAGAAAGTGATGACCAGTTGAAGGTAAACTGAGGCACCGTGAAACATAGCCCCCAGCAATGTCCTTCTCAGGGCTAAGGCGGCCTCCATGCCATTTCTATTATTGTCTTTGGTTCAGGCCCCCTAAGGGTAAGTTTGCCAAGACCCCACGCTAGAGTGGAATTGGGGCATTTGGCACTGCCCTCTGTGGCTGCGGGTCTGTGCCCTCACAGGGAGATGTGCTGTCATTGGGATTGTCTCTCCCGCAAAGCCGACCAGAGGGAGGGGCGCCGCCCAAAGCTACATTGGGAAGAAAGGCAGGTGGGGGGACAGGGGATGCCAGCCCCTGCGCTGTGATCACAGCAACGTGAGAGATGACAGTGAGGTTTTGGGGGGCTTTCTTGTTCCTCCCCACTCCTCCTGCGCCTCAGAGGCTCACCTGAGAAGCAGCAGTCTTGGCTACCTTTCCCGTGGGAATTCAGCACAGCCAACAGAACCCCTGAACTCTGCTGGGCCACTGCCAGCAACCTTCAAGCCTTCCCCCCCCGCCGCTTACAGTGACATGATGTCATTTTTATTGAGGCAAGATTAGATTTTTTTCTGAGTTTTCAAAAGTGTGGTTCACATGATCTCTAGTACTTTTCCTATTGAGTGAAGACCACAGAGCTGCCAATTCCAATTTTCTTCAGCTTTTATCACTAGAAGAAGCTTAAAAGAAAAAAGGAAGGGGGAGAATGGCTGAATGAAAATATTCCCCTTGGCCCCGGCTGTGAGCGTGAGGGTGGCGGGGGACACCCGCATCGCCCGCTCCCTTTGTGTGACTAGTGCAACAGGAAGCTGTCAGAAGACTGGAGTCGGCCCTGGCTGCTAGACGACACACAATGTCCCCTAGCCCGAAGGGTCTTCCTGCCAGGAACTGGAAGAGAGGGAAGGCGCAACCTCGGGTCATTCACGGTCGTCAGGAGAGTATCGGAGAGGATGCTGATCCTTTGGGAGACTATCGGGTAAAATACACTCTAGGAGAAGTTTCCTCCTCTTAATTCTAATTTTACTAAGTCTCCTCTCTGGGGGCAAGATTTCCCATTCATGCATTCATTCAGCAGATTTACTGAGATTCTACTAAGTGCCTGGCTCTGCTGCAGATATGGGGTGAATAAGGGAGAGTACATGCCATTCACTGTTGTTTTTTTTTTTTTAAAGATTGATTATTTATCTACTTATTTGACAGAGAGAGAGCACGAACAGGGGGAACAGCAGAGGGAGAGGGAGAAGCACGCAGGGCTCCATCCCAGGACCCTGGGATCATGGCTGGAACCAAAGGCAGATGCTTAACCGACTGAGCCACCCAGGCACCCTGCCATTCACTGTTCTTTAAGGGAAGTTAAAGAATGCCGATTTACATGGATCATGGTTTTTCAGGTGCCAACTCAGCCTTCAGAATGAGTTGGTGTGATGGAAAATCATGAAAAACATGAGATCCAATCACATTTTGGGGGCATAAAATGAGAGAATGAGGTCTGGAAGAGTAAAGGAGATGCCAAAAAAATACATGTCTCGGGATGCCTGGGTGGTTCAGTTGGTTAAGCGTCTGCCTTCGGCTCAGGTCATGATCCCAGGGTCCTGGGATTGAGCCCCAAATTGGGCTCCTTGCTCAGCGGGGAGGCTGCTTCTGCCTCTGTCTGCTGCCCCCCCAGCTTGTGTGCTCTCTGACAAATAAATAATAAAAACTTAAAAAAAAAAAGAAAAGAAATAAAGAAATACATGTTTCTCTGTTTCCCACTCCATAGGAGTCTTAGAGTAGAAACAACATTTACATGACACCACCACTGATGAGCCACATTTTCCTGCAGGTCTGTTCCTCACCACAGCCTGTGAAGTAGGGCGGGGCAGAATTTACTACAGCTCTGTACTGCACCTGGCACGTGGTAGGTGCTCAGTGAGGGTTTGTTGAATACATTTTGAGTAAACCCCCAACTTCCAGAGGTCAAACAGGCTCACAAGTAATCAAGAGACTGGTCCCAAGTCACTTGGGAGTAAGTGGCAGAGTCAAGACTTGAACTTAGAGGTCTTGAATTCACACATTGAAGCTTATCCATACTCGGTACTCCTAGGGGCACTGCCTCTGGAGAATTCTCTAAACTACTGGCCTTTCTTTGGCTGTCAGGTAGGTGACTCCGGAGGCAACCTCCTTGCAGGTTGCAGTGAGTCTTTGAAGAGTCATTTCAAAAGGATGGAGGCCAAGGTGACTTCAGACATGGACAAGACATCTCATGAGGAGACCCTGCTTGGTTGGAATGTTCTCCCAGGGTTGACTTGGTTGTGCTAAGAAACATGGGCATCAGGTGTTGTTCTTCAGGTATGGATTTCTAAGCGGTCCCAATATAGGTAGGACTATCCTTGTGGAAGTCTCTGCAGCTCTCCAACTCACTCTGTCTCTGTCATTTATGTGGAATAGAAGATGCGGGGTTCAGAGCAGACTTGTGCAGGAATTCTCCCCATTTGTGTCTTGTGAACCTTGATTTTTCTCCTCTGCAGAGGGAGGGAAGGACTGTGTTGGGAGTGAGGTAAGTCCCAGGTAGTTTAGAAGGCTTTGTCAGGGTGACAGGGCTAGCAGCTACAGTATCACTGGGCTGGAAGAGACCCAGAAAGGGATTGAGCTCCTTCTCCTGCCTCCAGAGGCTGGTGCTGGTTATGTCCTGTGGAAATATGCAGTGTGGGGACAAGGAGGAGGCTGCAGGAAAGGAGGGTCTGTCTGGATAAGAAAGGAGACCAGAGTGTGAAACTTCATCTTTTTGTCTAATCTGTGCTAAGGGCATGAGGTAGTACAGAAAGCTTTGTTCTAGAAGTCAGAGAAGAATCCGGGTTCTAGTCCTGCCTCTGCTGTAGACTCATGGTGTACGTCCCTACAGATGATATTCATTGCTGCCTCTCTGGGCCTCGGTTTCCCCATCAGTAGTCTAATGGTTTTCAACCAATACCTTGGGAGGTGTTTCCTTCCCAGGGAGTGCAGGGTCTGAATGTGGAGGTGATGCTGGGCAGGAGGGGCTCCTGTAAGCCCTCTGATCCTTCTAGCAGAACGATCTGGCTTTTGCTTGTTCACACATTCCACGGTCTTCATACGATTTTGTTCAAAGAAAGTGTTCCATTGGTTTTGTGTTTAAGTTTGAAAACCACCGACTTAGAGACTCTCAGAAATCCTTTCCAACATGAAAATCATATGATTCTTCCCTTATGCCTCCCTGACTTTTGGACTTTGTCTCCTCTACCCTGTAGCACGTTCTGCGTTAACCACTTATATCCTTGTTTTTCTCTTTCCAAAGGCTCCTCGCAAGCCAATTCCACAAATAATTATGAGCATGTGGGGCCAGAGGCTGCCTGGGACAGGGCACCCGGCCCTCAAACTGCTCACACTGTGTGGTGGGCTGGGGACAGTTGAACCAAAAACTACAAAACTACACTGTGTCTTACTCCTCATATTCTTCCCCCATAACTGGGACCTCGTCTTACATCTCTCACCCACGGCCAGCACATGTAGGGCACGGAGTAGGTGCTTAGTAACTATCTGCTGAAAGGATTGATGAATGAATGGCTTGTTTCCCTCTTTGGGAAGAATCACAGATGTCTCCGTAGCGAAGGGCCTTCCCAGGACCGACTGGAGCTCTGTGGATGCTGTGAGCTCTGTGTGTTCCCTTTATGAGCTGGGTTGGTTACGGCTCTTGGGGGTCATCCCCTGTAACGGGTTAAACTGTGTCCCCTTAAGAAAGATGGCGAAGTGCTAACCCCTAGTACTTCAGAATGTGACCGTATTTGGAAATATGGGTTGTTAGACGTTTGTTGGTTTGTTGAAGGGAGGTTGCGGATGTGATTAGCTAAAATGAGGTCATGCTGGATAGAGTAGGGTGGGCCCTTAATCCACTATGACTGGTGTCCTTACAAGAGAAGAAGACACACACAGACACACAGGGCGATGATAGTCATGTGACGATGTAGGCAGAGGTGAGAGTGATGGACGCAGAAGCCAAGCAGTGCTGAGGAATGCCGGTAGGCACCAGAAGCGAGGAGAGGCAAGCCAGGATTCTCCCCTGTAGATTTCAGAGGGAGCGTGGCTCTGTTGACTCCTTCATCTCAGACCTTCAGCACCCAGAACTGTGAGACAATACATTTCTGTTGTCTTTTTTTTTTTTTAAGATTTTATTTATTTATTTGTCAGAGAGAGAGAGAAAGAGCACAAGCAGGGGGAGCGGCAGAGGGAAAAGCAGACTCCCTGCTGAGCAAGGAGCCCGACCTGGGGCTCGATCCCAGGACCCAATCCCAGGATCGTGACCTGAGCTGAAGGCAGATGCTTCACTGACTGAGCCACCCAGGCGCCCCTACATTTCTGTTGTCTTAAGCCACCCAGTCTGTGGTACTTTGTGAGGGCAGCCCTAGGGAAGGAATACATCACCCTACCCCCAATGTTATGCTTAAAAGGAAAAATCTACAACCTCTTTTTCCTTTAACCTCTATGAAATGTTCACGGGAAAATATGTTTGGCTTGAATTTACTCTTTTGAAGCATTGATTACAGTCTCTCATCAAAATACTTCATGTATTTAAAGCTCTAAAAAGTCTTTGTATATTGGGTCATAGGTGTGCATATATTGGATAGTAAAATAGACAAATCAAAAAGCAAATGACCTCCCCCCCCCGCCAACAAACCAAAAACTCCACTCCTAGCCCTCATCTCTTTTTTTTAAGGCAAATTTGCTGAGAATTGGCTGCTTCGTTTGACTTGAGAATTTGAACGCCAGTTGGGTCTGCAGATGAGTCTCACTTTCCTCTCTAGGAGCTGGCCCTGCTTGTCTGGATTAAATGGGAGGCAGAATCACTGTTCATCCCTCTGCAGAAGGGATACTACTTGGTTCTGAATATTCTTCTTGAGTTTTGATTTCCTGGCCATCTTCCTGGGGGCAGGTGGCCAGCTCTGGCTTCTCCTGGGTGCCCTTGATCAAGCAAGCACAGCCCCTCCTCCACCATCCCCAAGGAGATTCAGGAATTTGTAGGACCCACCTCACTTCGGGTTATTGAATAACTGGTGGGGCATCGAATGTCACGGCTAAGAAAACAAAGCTGCCTCCCTGTTGGGCCAAATGACCTCACAGCCCCAGCTGGTCTCATGGTCCTGGCTTGCTTGGCCTTCCCTTGGTGACACCTTCCAACAAGCCCCGCCTACATCGTACTGTTCTAAACACCTAACTGATGACTCTCACTGTGCTCCAGCCAATGACAGCAGCTTAAGGTTCTGACTAAGCCTCCGGCAGTCTTGCAGGAGGGCGAGGGGGGCCTTTCTTTACAGCTTCAAGAACAGAAGATGGGAGTTGGAAGGAATGAAAGGCTTACTGTATTTTAATTCAAAATCCACCATTAACCTCCCAACCTGGATTTCCAGCCCCCATAGGTGTGGAGAAGACCAAACCATCACCACCACCCCTCTCCCTCCCCCAAATCCGACCTGGCTGACCAGGGCTTTGCTGCAGGAAAGAGAAGTTTCTGGTGCCATTTGTCCAGCATAGGTCCCACAGCAACAATAATGTGGGAATCTTTGAGCCACAAATCTGGTGGGGAAAACCATCTTCCCTGGGTTTCAGCAGATGACCGGGGGCCTCCCTTAGGTTGTATCTGCGGAACTGCTTTCAGTCGCTGCTGCTGGCTTCCCAGTCAGTGTCTCTGACAGATTACCACAAAGACCAGGAGAACGGGGAATGGTCTCCAACAGCAAGTCGTGGTCTCCTCAAGTCTGGGTTGGAAGAACTAGGGGAAACTGAAGGGGAGGTAATTACTCTGTGGTGACATTAAATTCATGCATTTGCTCCCTCATTCATTCACTTATCCATTCATTAATTGGACATTTTCTGAATTTGTTCATTACAGGCCATGCACTGTGTGATGTGTTGGGGAGATAAAGACCATGTCGCAGTTAGTGATGCTAGTGTGACTTGTGCCTGAGGAGAAGTCTGTCCAGGGGGCTGAGAAAGTTCTGGGGAGGAAGAGATCAACCAGTGGTCCGGGGGAAGTGGGGCTCGCTCTCTTGGGCTGAAGATCACCTGGAGAGGAGCCTCCAGGGGGAGTGTCAGTCGTCCCCAGGCAGGCGGCGGCGGGGCGGGTAACAGAAACAGTTCACCCCAGTGGTCTCCTTGGAATTGTCCTGTGCCTTCCAACTTCCTTACATGAAGGCTTTCTTCAGAAAAGACAGGGAGAGACATCGAAAGAAAGCAGATTCCCAAACTTTTTTTTTAAGATTTTATTTATTTATTTATTTGTTTATTTACTTATTTATTTAGACCTAGTGCGTGCACAAGCTGGGGGGAGGGGCAGAGAGAGAAGCAGGCTCCCCACTGCGCAAGCCCATTGTGGGGCTCAATCCCAGGACCCTGGGGTCATGACCTGAGCCGAAGGCAGACGCTTAACCCACTGAGCCACCCAGGTGCCCCAGATTCCCAAATGTTTTGAGACAAAATTGGTTATGGCACATAGGACCCAATCCTTGCATTTGACAAAAAGATGTCATAGGCTGTCCTTTGGTCAACTCTAGGTCTCAGTTATAAATGAATTTATAAGTACATGGAACTCTGGGCCTCTCTCCCAAGGTCAGACTTCCGTATTCGCTTGTCCGAGCACCGGCTCCAGATGGCATTGGAACCATGCTGTTTTATGTACTGGTCTGACACATCCTAAAGCAGACATTCTCCAACTTAGCACCTGAGAACATATTGCCAAACTGTTTATCAAAGGGTCATGCCCATTTTTATTTCCGTAGTATATGGGAGTAAATGAGTTTAATTCTAAATTATCTGCTATTTGTGTCTTGCCAAACACATGATCGAGAATGAATTTAGCCCTGTCCTTGTATCTGATAGACTCGACACAAAGAAATAGGTTTGCATTACATGAGTTTAGTTCCTTTACATTGAATTATAAATTAAACCTGACCTTAGCTTTTCTTATGTGTCATTACAAAACAAAAAAGGTGCTTTTTGCATCTTCTGCTAAACCGTCATTGAGAACCCCAGCCACTGGGCCACTCAATGTCCCTTGTATCAGGACATATTGACTCTTTCACTTCAGCCTTGGTTCCATTTGTGTATCAGATGATGATACCTTGGCTCTTCAAGAGCTCAGAGTTTACCTTGGTGCTTGTGGGAAGTAAAGGTCTCTGAAACCACCTCTTCTCCTCTTTTGGGGAGATTGAAAACAGGCTCAAGGACCACTAGCCAAAGGCGCATCAGGTATCAGGGTAATTCATGAGGAGGTAGGCTTCCAAAACTGCAGGTTCTCTTTAACCTCTGTATTGGGGAGTGAGGTGAGACTTCTGGCTTCTTCCCTGCGCTAGACTTTGGGACCTGCCTGTTCGCCCAAGCAGACCCTGAGTCCACGTGTTTAAGCTACTGCAAGGAAAGATTGTGAGCTTGCTTCTAGAAAGCTGGGAGAGTGGTAGCAGCAGGAGAATGGCAACCGTCCTGCTTGGTGGTGGTGGTGGTGGGCATTGAGGGGTGAGTCCCTGTGCAGGTGGCTGAGGACAGAAGTCTGGGAGGGGGCAGAGAACAGGCATGAGACCAAGGTGCAAAAGGCAAGGATTGCATCACAGTGCCCCCCGATTCAGTGACCACCTCCTGGTAAATGTGGTGCTCACCAATCTCATTAGCTACCCTCCTCCCCAGGAAGAGAGAGCTGGGAAAGTTCCACCCCAAGCCTCCCCTTTTGTGGGCTGCAGCGTATAAGTCCCTTCTCCATAGCAGCGTGAAGAAGAGAAGAATCAGGTTTACTCCCCAGGGTACCTAACAGCAGCAGCCAGCTAACCTGGCTGTCGACCATAATTGCACCTTTCTTTCCTCACTGACGTTTGGGATTTTCCCCTCCATTTGTTTCTTGAGCTTTGCTATTATAAGCATATTTGTTTTTTAATTGTAAGCAACCTAAATTTTTGTATGATATTACCTACAAGGGAATAACCAAATGCTTGGAGTTCTAAGGCTAACATGTGCAAGACAGAGTGAACAAATCAAGACACTTTGGGGGTGAGGCCTTACGAGCTAGGACTCCAGCAAGAACTGAAGTCAGCAGGACAATTCTCTACAGGTGACAGGGCCTGAGTTGGGTGTGACTGAGCCCGAGTCATGAGATCAAAGGCAGTGTTGGAGGTGGGAATAATTGTGAGTAGATATGAACAATTGTCATTCCTTTAGCCCTTTACAATTTGTAAAGTATTTTAACATCCATTATACCCCTTAATCTTCACACCAAGCCCACGAGTGCCTATTATTATCCTCCCCATTTTAGCCATGGGAAACTAGGTTCAGAGAGTTCCAATGGGTTGGATCTGGGACTCACACCTGGGTCTTCTGGCCCCAAATGTCATCTTTACCCCACCCCCTCTCCTACACTGTCTGGGCTGGGGGAGGGGACCAACCCAATTAAAAGGGAAGAAGTGCTCTAGAGAGCAATGGAAAATTATGGTACTGAGTTAAGGCTGAGCCAGACCGAGGAGGTCCAGTGCAGATTTCACGCAGAGGAAATAGGGAGCCGTTGAAGGCTTTTGGGCAGGAGTGTCACATGATACAAGTGGTAGGATCCATCAGTACATACCTAGTGTTCACAGAGGCTTGGGAGGTGGAAAGAGGGAATATGGGAGTAGAGATGCTGGGAGGGGGCTTCGGGAAGAACCCTGGGTCTCCAGATTCTATTGTTAGTACCCAGGATGTTGCTGGCTTTTTTTCTTGGGATTCACTACTGTGCCATGGATTTGGAGTTAACCACAACCGAATATTCTGTCCCTTTCATTCACTGTCTTTATTAATGAGCCAGTATCTTTGACGTTTCTTCCACATGATTTTCAGCATTTCTGCTTTACCCCACCTCAGGGCTCCCTCTCTAAGCAAAGCTTCGATTAAAGCCGTGCACTAACATGATTTAGAATTGGAGCAAACATCGACTTTTATTAGATTTCATGAGTATTTACTGAGAACCAACTATGTGCTGGGTGCTGTGCCAAGTTCCTCCGTCTGGGAGGCGGAAGGAATGGGTTGCCGAGCAGCGTGTTCGGGTGCTCTGGGGCTCCAGGGGGAGAGTAGGCAGGGAGAGAGGGCGTGGGGGAGGGGGGCGGGGAGGAGCTTAGACCGGGACACAAAGAATGCAGGAGAGGGCTACCAAGACTGGCTCCTTTTCACACCAGGAGGACCGGGATTAGGCACGGATCCACCTGCAGCCATGAATGTCCCACTCTGAGGTTGCCTTTGTCGGAGGATCAAAGGGTGTCTCGGAGCCGCCAACAGCCCCAGCCCCAGCTAACTGCTCCTTTCTGCTCTGCGGCTGGCCAGCCCTCTGAAACTGGCTGCTCCAGAATATCGAGTTGGGAGTCTGTCTCCCCCCCTCCTCCCTCATATCTGCTCCCCTGGGGCTGCAGTAGAGAGCCCCACCCTCGAAGGGGAAGTCTGTGCTGCGAGGTGCAACAGGACACCTGAGTCCGGCGTCACCATATGCCCTTGGGCAAGTTATTTCTTCTCTTCGGTTCCTTCCTCTTTCAGAACTGGAGCAGCTCCGGGAGCTCTGAAGATAGGATGGTGATTACTGCAGAATTGCAATGTGCGTGCGTGCGCGCGCGCGCGCGCGCGTGTGTATGTGACTTGCTGTTTAATAGGGTGCTAAGACGGCAGGGGGGCTGGCCTTTCCGTCCCCCACCCCCACACGTGTGGCTCTCATTACTGTCAGGAGGCCTTAAGTCGGGCCCCATGGAGATGAGAACAGACCCCTTAATTAGGCACCGTTCCCAGAGCAAGAGAGGGAGTAGCCTGGGCCTGGCTGCCCTGGCGTCGCGGGGAGCCCAGCCTGCAGGGCTGAAGGGGGGTGGGAGGGGGAGGCGGAGGGCCGGGGCATCTGAAGGACTCAGCAGGTTTACACTTCGCTGACCCGATGGATGAATGGGGCCCTGTCCACCCACATGGGGGCCTGGAATCTTCAATTATGGCAATTACATCAACAGGTCGGAAGGGCAGCACTTTCCACTGAAGAGGTTCAGGGCTTAAAAGAAAAATCCTAAAGCCACTGTTTTTTTTTTTTTTTTCCCCCCCTCTTTCTTTCTTTCTTTTAAAGGGATTGGGTTGATGGAAGAAGACCCCCATCTGCAGTCTAATTGGGCTGTGGGGAGAAAACAAAGATGTGGCACATTTTGGGGGGTAAAATCTGGCTGGCACGTGTTCACCTGCTTCTGGACGCTCTTCTCTCAGTCAACTTTGTGTTAGAGTTCCCCGTGCACTTGCGTCTCCCCTGTCGTCTTCCTGAGCGAGGGACGGGTGCCTTCATCTCTGAAGCTTCCCGGCATGCAATGCAGTGGGAGCCACTCAAGGCAGCACCAAACTGGCCTCCAAGGGTTGGATTAGACCTTGGAGAAGTCATGTCTCTCCGACCCTTGGCTTCCCTAGCTGTAAAATGGGCATAATGCTTTCTATCCTTTCTCCTTCCTAAGCTTTTAAAGAAGACTTTAGATCCTGCTCTGTACTCAAGCTAATTGGATGGGTTTTTTTTTCTCTCAGCTGCCCTGCTGCTAGGTAGGTGAGACTCAAGTGAGACTCTCGCACCAGCAGCATGGGCGTCACCTGGAGCTTGTTAGAAATGCAGAATCTTGGGTTCCACGCTAGACAGACTGAATCTGCATTCGACCAAACTCCCCAGGAAATTCGTGCGCACGTTACAGTTTGAGAAACCCAGCTCTAGACTGAAGCTTGCATACAATAAACATTAGTTGAGTGAGACTGAGCCTTGTGGCCTGGCCTTGCTCTCATCTATAAAATGGGGATAATGTTATTTGTTCTTTCCCATGGGGGGATGCTGGGAGAGCACCCTGGAATAACACGGGTTTAAACAGCATGGTTCAACGTATATGCAGATTTTTTTTTCAGTAGATACAGTACCATAATATAAATGTATTTTCTCTTCCTTATGATTTTCTTAATAACATTTTCTTCCTTTAGCTTACTTTATTGTAAGAATACACTATGTAACAGATATAACACACAGAATATGTGTAGATCGACTGTTTGTGTCATCGGTAAGGCTTCCGGTCAACAGTAAGACTATTAGTAGTTAAGATTTGGGGGAGTCAAAAATTATACTCAGATTTTTGTCTTCGAGGGGAGCCAGTGCCCTACTCCTCCATTGTTCAAAGATCAACTGTACTTTGTAATTATAAAGGTATTTTATCCTGTCATTCACTGGACCATTCAATAAACATTTGCTGAGCAGCTATTATAAGGCAGGCTTGAGATTCATACAATATCATTCCTGTTTAGAAAAAAATTTGCAGTCTCCTAAAAGTCTGATTTTTAAAGGAACTAAGTACAACAAAATGTGGTAAGTGCTATCAAATAGCTATGCTCAAAATAGGAGATGGTAAGGGTGGGCGATAATCAGTTCTGATGGAAGTTCAGGGCTGGGTAGGTCAGAAGAGGCTTCACTGAGGGGGTGGCATTGAGCTTATGTGGGCATGAGCCAGGTGAGGGAAGAGAAGGGCCTTCTCGATGGAGGTTTTGAGGAATGAAAGAGGGTGGGGGATTTGGGGTGGCCTTTAGTCCTGAGGTCTAGCGAGAGTGACTGGAGTGAGAGTGTATTTGCAGACAGTCGCATGGCTTGCTTGGTGAGTATGGACAGGAGAGGTCCTGCTGCCTGTTTAGTTTCTTTGGGGCCCATCATCTGGTTTCCTTTAGCTTCCAGGCCTGTGTTGGGGTTATCAGCCTGAAAGTTATAGTCCTGCCTACACTGTTAACTGCCTAAGAGGAAGACATCATTTTTTGGTCTGTTTGTTTATTGGTTTTTCTTTTTATTGCTCATCTGCTCTGATAGGTGGGTAGAACACCAGTGTTCTACTGCTTAGGATTTTAACATAACACGGAGTAGTAGGGGATTAGTGAAGGAGCGGAAGTAGGCTTCCAGATATGTCATTTATTTTTACCACCCAGCTGGAAAGGCAAGTTGGCACCTAGGCTGAGAATTGAGATGTCAGCATGTTTAGGAAATGGCCGAAGCCCTCCTTCAGCTCCAGTGAGATGTGTCGCTGCCCTGCTCCCCTGCGACCATCCCACTGTGTCTACCGGTCACAGTGGTCACAGGCTCAGGGCGCTGTGGCTCTCAGCCAGCCTGTGGGTGACAGGAGAGATAGCAGAAACTGATACATATGGGAGAGGTGGCTCTCATCCAAAGCAGGCAGCCATGCCTCTGGGCTCTGCCTGGTCCCAGTGGGTGAGACCAGGGGGAGAGTGGGTGACACCATATGGGTGTGGGCAGAGGGAGGCACAGTGCAGAGCAGGCACGGGGTGTGATTTCAGTTCTCCTGAGGCTCAGGAGACTTGCAGCTTGACACGAGGCTTGAGCTCTCTTTGCTCATCCAAGCCAGCAGTGTGCGTGCGTATGCTGTGCCCGAATGCAACTCCACGATGGAGGGGGACGGACCCCAGCTCTGGGGGCTCTGGCCACTCCTCAGTATGGCCGGAAAGTGGCTGGATGCTTGCTGGGCCTCCTTTTTGCTCAGTTCAAAGCTAAAGGCAAGGACTTTGTCTTGCTCGTATGGGATAGCGCCCTTGGGTGCTGAGTTAATATGTAACCAAACTTGCAGAAAGGTTTATCTGTTTGTCTCTGGCAAGGACATTTGGGCAAACGGCTTTCTGCACCACTGCCCTCGGCGTTAGTGTTTATTCTCTTTGGGCTAGGGAAAGAGATAGAACCTTCCCGTATCACTGGTCCCTTTTAGTTCTCTGTTGACATATCGGTGGTGAACTTTTTAAAGAAAACGACCCCAGGGGCTTAATGCTCTGGGTGGAGCTTCACTGTAAGCTTGGGAAGCGGCACAATGCAGAGAAACTTTCTGAGATGTGCAGCCAGGTAGGACTGGACTCTTGCACTGAAGAATTGTGAGACTTAGGAAAGTGCTTTACTGCCACATGCCTCAGTTTCCCCAGTAGTACCACAGGAATGAACTGCTCTTCTTGCTGGATGGGGGGTGGGGGTGGGCAAAGGACACAGCACAGGGACAGCTGCCATGCTGGGAATCTGGATGTGACCCAGCCCCCGCTGGTCTAGAGAAGGAGAATCGGACTGCTTTCAGTTCATGTGGGGGCAAGCAAAGGAGCCCAGTGTCACCCCTGAGTCAGCCAGAAAAGGAAACTGCGGCCAGGAGCGCCCCACCCTGCGGGGGCCCCTGTGACCACCACACCTGTCCTCAGACCCACACAAACACCACAGAAGGGAGCCCCACCGCCCTCAGGCTTCCTGATCTCACTCTCCACACCCACTCTCGCTCCACCTGACCTGGCCTTTGCTCTCCCAGCTCCGGTTGCCTTGCCTTTTTGGATCTGACCCTTGCCAGGTCCTTGCTATCGCCTCGAACCCGCTCAAAAGTGACGGATCGAACATGCAGGGCACGACTCCTGCCGCCTCTGGTGGGCACGCCTCCCTCCTCAGCGGGGCCAGCAGCTCCGTGCCGCTGAAGCAGCCTCCTCCCTCCTCCGGGTGCTCTCTTGGTTTCCGGGGTGCCGTTTCCTCCTGCCCTCTCTAGCTCTATCATGTTTTATTTTTCATAGCTGTGGGGAGCAGTCTTTGAGGATTTGGGGGGTGAACACGCCACGGGCCCGCTTCATCAAGAGTGGAAATCGGCGGGAGGAAAAAGGACGTCCTTAAAGTGACGTGAGGAAGTCTTCAGGTGAAGAAGCTCTCAGTGTCCCCTTCAGAGGGCAGAGGGGAAATCCTGAGCAAGTTCCTGATACCAACGACCGGATCTACCTCCTCTAGATGCTGCAGAGATAAAACGTTTCTCTCTCTGCCCTGAGCCTCGGTTTCTTGTTTTGTAAAATGACGACAGTAATGATTCCAATTTAGGCAACTTCATGGGTGGCTATGAGGACCCCAGCAGGTACTGGAGGTGGAAGTACTTGGTAAGCTCCGCAGCCCCAGGCACTTGGCAGGGGCTGCCCACGTCGGTTCTCAGCCCCGTTCTGGGTGGAGGCCTGAGCATCCTCAGCCGGGGGCCGTTCCTGCTTGTGCTAAGCAGCCCCCTGCCAAGGCCCCTGAGTTTCCGGGACTGGAAGACAGATGAATTCCATGTGATCCCTTTCCTCAGGCTTTTCTCCCAGATGGAGTGTGCCTTGTGGGTGGTGAGGAGGCTGGAGGAATTCGCAAGGGTGACTTTGCGGGAAGCCTCCAGATGGGATCTCCCGTGGCAAACACGCCTGAGTCGAGGACCCCAGCTCCCATGGGTCCCCCCGCCCCAGTTAAGAGGGGGCAGAGCGTGGCAGATGTGTGGGGGATGTGTGGGGCTGCATGTGTGACATGGCATCCCCACGTAGGCAGGGAACAAAGTCATAAAGGGCACGTCGTTATTCTGATTTCATACATGAAGAAACTGAGGGTAAGAAGGGCCACGCTCCTCCTCCACAATTGCACGGCTCATAGAGGGAGATGTGGCATTTGAACTTGGGACAGTCTGGCTGCAAAGCCTCCTTACATCACCTGTCGTGTGTAGTAATGGTGGTCTCACAGGGTCAGTGAAAGAAGGATGGGAACGGTGCTGTGTAGTGGTAGAGGAGGAATCACTTCCAGCTGGAGAAATCCAGGGAACCTTCCTTGAGGAGGTGGCTTTTGCCTCCAGGGTTTGAGGAAGAGGCCAGCTTTGGACGTTCAGAGATGTTTTTTCTTTCCGTTCAGTTGTTCAGTTGCGCTGTGTGGGTGGCTTCTCACGTGTGGTGAATCTTCATAAAATCCACTTAGTTCACGGCCTCGGCGTAGTTCAGACTCTCCCCGCACAGGAGAAGTCCCGGGGAACTGGGGATGGGAGAGGAAGGCGCTCTGGACTGGGTTCGACCCAGGAGCTTTCCTGGAACAGGCCGTGGGGAGAGGTCTGATGCAGTGGGTCAATTAAGAACTGGATTTTATTGCAGATTTATTGCAGCCTTCCTTCCTTCCTCCCTCCCTCCCTCCCTCCCTCGAGTCCTGAGTGCCTGCTCTCTGCCTAGGGCAGTGCTGAGTGCGGGGGGAGGGGGGGGGAAGGGGAGGTGGGGGCCCACTCTGACACAGTTTGGGCCCCCTGGGAGTCCAGTGTTTAATGATGGGAGGGATAAGGTTGCAGGGCCCCAGGGTCCCAGTGTTTGCCTAGAAACTCAAGAAGCCCCCAGCGTGGGGCAGGGTGACCCCATTGAGGGGTGTGGGTAACTAGAGTAAAAGAAAATAAGCTGGCCATACAGATGGGGGGGAGGGGTGCTGGGGCGAGGGCGGGGGAGGGGGAGAAGCTTGCAGGGCAGCCGGAGGGGAAGGCCCAGGCCTGCCGCCGAGAGGGCTGAAGGAGGCAGGAGCTGGGCAGCTGGCCCACCAGGGGCCGTCCCCCGCAGCTGGCCTTGCCCACAGCTGTGCTGCAGCGAGCGGCCCACGCCAGAAGCCAGCTTTCATCAGCACAGCAGAGCAGAACTTGGCTGCTTCACTGATTTTCTGCTGCTGCTCGCCGCCCACTCGGAGAAAACTTGTAGAAACTCTGCCTATAGCAGAGGTGATTGGGTAAACCAAGGACGGGAGACGCTGCAGGACATCCTTGCACGCCCTTCTGTCCCAAGTTCGTGGGCCGCGAGCAAAGGGCCTGAAGTTTCTCCGTGCACGTGGGCCCGCCAGCCACAGGTCCTCGACCTTGAGGTCTCTGCCCGGTCACACCATCGAGGGGTCTCAGCTCTGGAAGGATCTGAGGGTAGCGAGGCCAGTGGTTGCTAAACTGACAGATGGTCACCTGGGAAGCTTTTAAAAGTACCCATCGCCAGGCTCTGAGCCCAGAAGTATGACTCAGTAGTCGGGGCCCGGGCCCTGTCCTGTTGTTGGTTCTGTAGGTCCCCCCAAGAGGGGTGGTCCCCGGGGGCCAGTGAGGCCCGGGCAGCACTTCCTTGCTCTTGGCAACCGGCCTTTTCTTGTGAATTTATCGTTCTCATTAAGGGAATGGCTCTACAAAACCTGCTGAGAGGACCAACACTATTGTGCTCCTGAATGCAGGGCCGAGCAGCCAGGAGAGGGGTTCTGGGCTGGCTCTGTTCCATTTCATCAGGGAGAAGGAGCCCTTCCCTGGGGTGGGGAAGCATTGTCTGTGCCAGGCACAGTTGCCTCGAGATGCTTCCCCTAAGCTATGGGGAGAGCTGGTCAGCCAGAAACGTCCTCACCAGGGCCTAGCCGAGAGGAGGGTACGTGGAGCAGCGCTGCTGACCGCCCCCCCCGACGTACCCCCCCCCCCCCCCCCCCCCCCCCCCCCCCCCCCGGCCTGGCTGAAGAGCAGGTTGTCTTCTGGAGGAACTGGGGCCTTGGGTATTTCTCTGGGAAAACACTTTAGTTTTCATTTCTAAAGCCCGAGAAGTGCTCAGCAAGAAGATAGTACTGATTTTACTCCGCGTGCCTGGGATGTGCTCATGCAGGCTTTCACGCGCTCCTCATAGCTGCCCTGGGAGGAGAGAGGACAGGGGCCACCTTCCCATGCTGAGCCCAGAAAGGGATGGGCTTCTGAAGGGTTTAGGCCTGAAGGGCCATGGTGCATGTTAGGTACTGTCTCCTTGCTGAGAAAGTGAGAGAGAGAGAGAGAGAAGAAACAACTGACAAAGCCAATGGGGTAAAATGTTAACAATAGTGAATCAGCTGGGTCAAAAACATATGCATGTTTTTATATTAATTTTATTTTTACACTTTTTTGAAATTTTAAATTTCTTTTCTTTTTTTTAAAGATTTTATTTATTTATTTGAGAGAGAGAAAGAGAGATAGCAGGAGCAGAGGGGAAAGGGAGAAGCAGGCTCCCCCGCTGAGCAGGGAGCCCGTTGACATGGGGCACGATCCCAGGACCCTGAGGTCATGACCTGAGCCGAAGACAGAAGCTTAACTGACTGAGCCACCCAAGCTTAAATCTATTTTCAAATAAAAAAAACTTCTGGGGCGCCTGGGTGGTTCAGTCGGTTGAGAGTCTGCCTTTGGCTCAGGTCATGATCTCGAGGTCCTGGGATCGAGCCCCACATTGGGCTCCCTGCTCAGCGGGGAGTTTGCTTTTCCCTTTCACTCTCCTTCTGTGCTCTCCCTCTCTCTCTCAAATAAATAAAAAAAAAACTTAAAAAAATTTTTTTTCAAATAAAAAAACTTCTTTAAAAAGGGGATGTGGTTTATTCAAGGACATAGCAAGTTGATAGTGGGGACCCTCTGCATGTAAGGCTCACATGTCACATCTTATTATCTCTGGATTTATTATTTCTTTGACTTGGCTTAAATGCCAGTTCTCGAGTGAGCCTTCTCTGGCCTCCCAGACTAGATCATGGGCCCCGATTTCATGTACTTTTCCTTCCACTTATCACCAACAGTTAAGAGTGAATTATTTTGAATTTCATGCCTGTTTCTGCGGCAGGACTGTAAGCTTCTTGAGGGCAGGATCTCATTTGCCTTGTCCCTGCTGTATCCCAAGGGTCTAGCGCTGTGACTGGAATGTAGTAGGTGCCCAACTCGTATTTGTTAAAAGCGTCAGTGAACGAGTGAGTGAATGCCAGAGCGTGGCCCCAGATGTGCACAGGCGGACACACACCCGTGCGACCATGCTCATGCTCTGCTCTCTTCGTTCCATTGCTCTGTATCATATGCAGGCTGGAGATGCCAGGATTACAGGGCAGCTGGTGGGGTGGCATCATGCCTCTGGAAATGACATCTGGGAATGAATGACATCCTTTGGGAAGAGAGGATGACACTCCTTCCCAGCCAGCACCTCCCTCCCCTCTGCACCTCAAACCCAGAGGCTCTTGCGTGGGGGGGTGCGGGGGGGGGAAGATGATGCTCTCGTAGCAGGTGGTGGAGGGATCCCAGAGCCAGCAGGCTCCAAGAGGGGGGCAGGGATGCAGGGTGGAAACCGCTGCCTTTCTGGAAACAAAAGAGCCCTTTAAAGTCACTTGATACCATGTCTTCCTGCCCTGGGCCTCTGCCAAGCCTCCCTCTTCCTATTGTGGAGCAGCAGGAACAACAGGGACCTGCATTTGCTCCTGCCCGTGCACTGCCACGAGGAGCGGGGGCCAGTGCTATGCCCGAAGGGCGCCCATTAACCGAAGAGTTTTGATTTCGATTTTGAATGAGTGATACATCCCCATGTTTCAGAATTCCAAAGTGTTAAGATACACATGCAGTGAGCGCCCCGCGGCCCCCTCTGCCCTCCATCCATCCAGTACCGAGGTTTTAGTTCTTAGGAACCCTTCCAGAGATAGTTTGTGCGCAGACAAGCAAATACACAGATTCCCTGCAGGGGCAGAGTTCCACATACACTGTTTCCATTTTGCCCTTTGCCCTTACTGATAGATATTTTCTCTTTCTCGGTTACATAGTATTCCACGGTGTCAGTGTACTGGGGAAAGTGTGCGGCGGACTTCCCCAGCCAAGCTGTGTGCACGAATCCCACACTTTTCTTCCTGGATTGTATTGACTATTGAGGAGTGATGGAGGGTTACAGAGGAGAGGGACCTTACTCCTTGTGCTGCCCAGGGTAGTAACCACTGGCCATGGGTGGCTATCGGACATTTGAAATATGGCCAGCCCGACTGGGATGTACTGTAAATGTCAAATGTTCCCTGGATTTGGAACATTTAATTTTTAAAATGTCAAATATCTTATTAATTAATACATGTTTATATTTATTACAAGCTGAAATTATGATTTTTGGATATATTGTTAAATAAAATATATCATTAAAATAAACGGCACTTAAAAAGAAAGACTTTTAACAACGTGGCTAATAGCAAATATAAATGATATATGTGGCTCACATTCATCTGTGGCCAGCATGTTTCTAATGGGCGATGCTTCCTTGGAGACTTGGAGCCCAGGGAGGGAGTTGGGGTGGGAAGGAGCTAAATAGATCAAAAGGGGAGAAAGCAAAGGAATTGAAGCAGGTTTAGCTGGCAGCAACCTGTTGAAAGCTCCTGGGCTGGGGGTCAGGAGACTGGGTTCTCCCCTGTCTCGATGTGACTTTCTGGAGGACCCCTTCTTGGTCTCCGTTTCCTTCTGTGTGCAAGATGATGGCTAGGATTTGAGAATGTTGCCTCTCTTCTCCGTCCCTAGAGCAAGGACAGTGCCCAACACAGAGTGGGTGCTTGCTGAATGAATGAATGATTGAATGAATGGGAATAGAAAGTGGAATGGAAAACTGGAGTTTTCCTTTCTAGGTTAAGTATTAGACTCATCAAAGAATCAGGACCTGAAGTCCCCTAGGGATTGCAGGATGCCCTGGACTATGAAGCCAAGACTCAGAATTAGGGGAGTGACTTGCCCGAGGTCTCTCTGGGGTGTTAATGGCAGAACCAGGCCCACAACCAACGAAACTTCTCGAAAACAGGTTCTGTTATGAATTAGTATGTGCTCTTGGGAAGGTCTGCTGCAAATGCAGCTTGGCCCTGGCACCCCTCCTCCTTCCCCTCTACCCATTTTCAGGGTGTGGGATGACACGTCCTACTGTTGTGAGGCAGAAGGCCTGAGGAAGAGTGGGGTCAAGAGGAACCCACTCATAACCAAGGGCTAAGCATTTTCCAATACTCTTGGGCCAGAAGGGCCTTGCTCCAGCGCGAATCCCCCGGCGGCGGCCCTGCCGCCTCCCTGGCCCCCTGGCCTGGCCTGGAGTAGCTGGAGTCCGGCCTCCCAGCGGGTAGGAGCCTGCAGGCGGCTATCAGCTGGGAAGCAGCCTCTAAATCATTCCTGCTCGGGTGGGAGGGGTCGGCGAGGGGATTTTCAGAGATTATATTGAAAGAATTACAATGGTGAGGGAAAGGAGCCGAGTTCCCACAGAGTGTCCGGTCACTCCTGTGGGGGGCTGTGGGAGCCGGGCCCCGCTGCTTCTTTCTCTCTGGGCAGCACACACAGTTTTTAATAATTAAGTAACTTTAATTGTCCTGGGAAAGCCGAGCTCGCCTTGGGGCACGCTGCACAAACTCATAATTAATGTTACCAAGAGAGATTAGCAAAGGAGAACTGAGAAATGATTCACTTTTTAAAAAAGCACCTCACTGTTAAGCCTTATTATCCTAAGTTTAGAACCTCATTTATCTGCTTTGAGGGGGAAAAAAAAAAAAAGACCCGAGACCCAGAAACTAATGCATGTGAAGTTAAAACTCCATGTGTTTGTAATCTCATTTAAAATCATCAGATGGGAAAACGTTGCCATTCATTGATTCCATTCTGGTGACTGAGGGAAAATTTAAGACAGAGGAATATAGTTGATAAATAATAATGCTCTAATACAGACTCAAGCTTTTTACTGCTATCCGTGTTGCTTAGAAATCATTGCATTTTAGGACTTTTTGCCACAGTTTTTTTCTCTCTGGCTGTCTATGGATGACATCCCAAATTCTGCGTAATGGTCAATGATGAGTCATATGCAGTGATACCTGGGGGCGGGGGGGTGGTGGTGTGTGGCCTATCGGTGTTTGGTACATATTTGATGAATTAATGAATGAGTGAGCACATTCATGCAAGGTGGGGGGACTCCAAAAAGGAAAGCTCTGCCCTTGCACAGACATGCCTAGTCCATAAGAAGGGCAAGCCCAGCCCGTGCCTGGGGCCGAAGGAGTGTGCGGTGCTGACATGGGCGGAGCATAGACAGAGAGAGAGGGGGAAGTCAGGTAGCAAGGATACAGCTGGGGGAGGGGGAGGGGGGAGAGAAGCCATGAAAATCAGGAGCGGGTAGAAGCACTGGGGGCATAGGGTGCAGCCAAGCACAGAAATCAGGCCTCCTGTGGCCCTTATGCATAATTAGTAGCCACAAATAGGACCTGATCTGTGGCCTTAAACGAGCGAGTGTGCTTCCGTACGAGGTGCTCATGTCTCCACAGCACTGCCCTGCTTTCTTCTTCCATTCAGACCACAAATATTTGTACCCCAAATGGTGGGTGTCCCACTCATTCCAAGCACCATTTTACATGGATGTAGATGGAAACAACTGGAACGTCGGTGGGAGACCTTGGCTCTAAACCTAGATATAGGATTCTCTTCTTCCCCCTGAGCCTCAGTTTCCCCATCCACAAGATGGGAGCCATATTTGGGCTCTCCTGAGGCTTTATCGATGGTGTGGATGGCAGCTCCTTGGCAGGTGAGAAGATACTAGCAGTTCCTGGAACCACTTTTGCAGGTAACTGTGGGGGAGTTTTCGTGGTGTGTGCTCCTTTCCTTCTGGCTCTCCACAGCCTCGGTCCTAACCCAGACGTCTCTTCTCACCACAGCCCCACCAGATCCGGCTCAGACGGCCCCTGCTGCCTCATCCTGGAGTGGGAGCTGGGAGAGGATTAGCTTCATGCCGCCACCTGTGAGGGCACTTTTCCTGAGAGCTTTGCTGTCCCCTGAATGTCACTTAATCCTAGGAGGGGCTGGTGGGTAAATAATGAGGTGGTGGCTAATTCAGCTCAAGGTGTGACTCCTCTCAAGGTCTCTACCTGTGACCAGACAACTTACAAAGAAGGAAAGCTTTTAAGACCTGAAGGGATGAAGCCATTCTCTTCCTGGGGCTGTCCCTTTGTGACCGCAGGCAAATTGTGTCCGAGCCTTTGTTGCTTGAGGGGAAAGGGTAGAAGGGGCAGCAGGGAGGCTCCCGCGGAACTTTTCCTGAACATGTAGAAACTGAGGCACTGAGCGCTGAGGTGCCAGAGGCTGGGAAAAGCATTCAGACGTGTAGGTGGAGAGGTGGGGTCCAGGGGAATCGGGGCTGGCCATTGTCCCTCAACCTGTTCTATATGTTAGATATGAGGAAGTGCTTTTCCGCCCATGAGCACATTTGATCTGCACGAAAATTCCAGAGAGGAGATATCTGCTATTTTGCAGATGAGAAAACTGAGGTTTCTGAGATTTTAGTTGACCAAGGACTTGAACCCAGGTTCTCGGACTCTATCACTCCGCCCAACGAGAGGCTGCCTATCATAATCCTGATGCTTCCTTCTGGCTCTTAAGTACTGTGATCTATGTTCCTTGTCTTTTCCAAAATGTGATGCCATATATTTAATTATTGCCTTGGAGCTCAGACAAAATTTTTTTTAATTCACTCATCTTCTAATCATCAATCCATTGTTTATTCAGCTTATATGCTTATGGGTCCTGAGAAACTACTCCATGTTGAAGCTAATCAGGATTGCTGACTCCCAGTCTTGCGCTGAGTACGATTTTTAGATTTTAATTAAATTACACAGGCTAATGTTAAACAATCCAAGTTATAAGAGAAAGAGCAAAAAGTAGGCCCCTCCCCTCTTGTTCTTGATACTCTGCCCCTCGGGGCTTCTCCCAGAAATAACCACTGCTACCAGCTTCCTATGCACCCTGCAGAGACAGTTTATGCAAAGGGGAGCACACACACACACACACACACACACACACATACACTCACTCACCTATGTGTATGTGTCTTTGTGTTTCCCTTCTTCCAAAATTGGTAGCGTACTATATGTACTGTTTCTGAGTCTTGTTCTCTTGCTTATTAAACTGTATCAGGGAGATAGCTCCTTATCAGAACAGAGGGAGTCATGCCAATCTTTCTAAGTGGCTGATTTGCATTTCATTTTATTTCACCTACATTTCATTTTTTTTAAACTGCTTGTCTACTGATGGACGCTGGGTGGTCGTCGTTACTTTGCCATTCACGTGTTTCCTTAACATCCAAGCCTCAACATGATGTTGGAGTAATTTGGTGCAGTGGAAACTGCTGGGGACCCAGCACTGAGAGATGAGAGTTCTAGCCAGTCTATATTAATTAGCTATTTGACTTGAGGCAAGCACCACTGCCTCCTTGGGCCTCAGTTTCACCATCTGTCAAGGGGGACCCTGGGCTCTGGCTGGTGTCTGGTGTCCTTCCCGGCCTGTCTCTGGACTCTCGAGTCCCCCCCACCCCCACGCACCCCAGAAGTAGCAGAGAGGCCCATCGAGGGTCAGCCCGGGCCATGGCTGTGTGTGGGGGGGGGGGGGCGCTAGGCTTGGTGACCCATGAACCTCTCTTGAGCTGATCTCAGTGATGCCATATTGAACTCAGTCAGGCAAGTTTGGCCTTGCTCTCCCCTGGATCCAGGGTGATTCAGGGCCGGTAGCGTGGCTTCCCCACCAGCAAATGAGCTGCAAGACACCTTTCTTGGCAATGGGCTTAACCAGGGCTCCGGGAATGTCTGATTACTCATCTGTTTTGCAACGGCAGAAAACTCCCAGGGAGAAGGGGAGGCAGCTAGCGTGGCTTCCTTCCCGAATTAATGACTTGAGCGTTAGGAATGACTAACCAGTTCAGCGCTGAGCAGAACTGGGTGGTCGAGCCTGGCTGGGGCGGCAGCAAAGCAGATAGGCTGGGTGTTGAGTGGGCTTTAGCCTCTCCTGCTCTCCACTTGAATGCCGGGGGTCTCCGTGCTCTCCTTTTAGGGGGGCAGAACTGGGGTCAGATATCCTGCCCAGAGCCAGTCTCCACCGTCTCCTAGAGTCTGTCTAGCTGGGCTGTGGTCCATGTAAGCTGATTGCAAAGTTCTCCAACCTCTGCTTCCATCCTGCAGAGGTAAAGCTAAATGCTTATGGTGAAATCCAAGGCAGGATGGCTGAATGCATCATTTTGTATGCTATACTGTGTACCTAAGACGAAATTGTGAAATTAATCTGTTACTGGGAGAAGGCACGGGGTGGTGGGAGTCTTCTTTTTGCTACACTTCTAGGACAAGGGTCACAGATGGATGGCTCCCTGGTTTCTTTCCTTGCTTCTCGTCTCTGACACACCATACTGCAGATTCTAGGATTCGGGGACTGGAGGGAGTCTTTCTCCTTTAAAGCAAAAGGTGTCCAGCTTCAGAGCCCACCCTCCCTCACTCTACCCCCTTTCTTTCTTCAAGGGTCGCCTTTCAGGCCCCGGTGGCCCAGCCCTCTGCTTTCCCTGTGTGGTGGCCAGGGGCAGGCCTGGACTGTCGCTGTGGGACAGCATATGTCCCAGTAGGGCCTCCTGCCCTGGCCTCACCTCTGGGTATCATGTCCTGGGACGAGTGCCCCTCCTTTTCTCCTCGGCCAGCTTGAGCTCCCCTCCTCAACTCCCTGACTCCTTGGAGAAGAGGGGTCCTTTCCCGCTGGCTTCTCTTCTTTGGCTTCATTTTGAAACTGCTCTCCTGATGGGCACACAAGATGTGCCAGCTCAGCCTGTGCCATTTGGAACTCAGGCCAAAGGAGATCTCTGAGCATCCTGTGCGTGTTGGGCCACCTACGTCCAGCAACACGGGCCGGGCCCCGTCTCCTCTGAGCTTCGTACTGGGACACTTGCCCTGGCCCTTCCACGGTCAATCGACTCATTGAGGGGTTCTCTGAGTTTTCCTTTCTTCCCAACATATTTCCTTTCCAGGGCTTCGTGGGCCAACATGCCCGCTGGAAGTTGAAAGGAGTCAACATTTAACCAGTGCTGTACCCGGTGTAGATGCTCGATCGTTGAATGAATGGATGGGGGGATGGTTCTTATCTTGGGCAATGTCACATTTCCTTCACCTTCAAAACCTTAAAATTGCCTTTTGCTACATCTGCCTGGACCAACCGTTCAGTCCTCGATCACTTTCTTGGGCACAACTCTGCCTCCCTTGGGGCAACGGCTGCCAAGTTCATCATGTCAGAGGGGCCCTGTTGCTAATAAGTTCACCAAGTTTCCCAACCTGATTGAGAGGAGTTGGCTTTTGTGGAAATCACCTTCAGCTAAAATCCTTAATAATTTAGGATGAGCCACCCTACTTGGCCTTTTTCGAGGAATCTCCCCCACAAACTCACTTTATATGCTCAGAGTAGCCAGAGAGAACCTCCCCAAATGGAGGCACATGGCCGAAGTGCTCTCTGTGCCTCCTCCTCTGCTCAGTAGCTCTGGGCCTTGATTTCTGCCTCTCCCCCTCAGTAGTACTGGGTCCTGCCCTGCCTTGGGCCTATGGGAACTCAGACCCTGCTCCCCAGGGAAGGGGTCATGTCTAAGGATGAAGCACACACCAACATGTGTATTTCCTGAGACTAGAGAGGAAACCTAATGCATTGCCCCTTTGAAGATTAACAAACTATTTGACTAAAGAGATTTTTTTCTTTTTCTGTTCTCTACCTCGTTCCCTTTCTTTCGGGTGCCTTTCACACCAAGTCACTGAAATCACAGGGTATGGGAGGTATTTTTCTCTTTAGAAATCCTTTTTCAGGCAACTATGTCAAGAATGTTTTCATACTTGGGATTGGATGGGGAGGGAGGGGAGAAAAAAAAAAAGGCTTAATCCCCCCCAGATGGGTATTTCTCTGAAAAACAGACATGCAAATGTTGGGCTTGTCAAACCCTAAAATGTTTTCTTTATTCTTGAGAATTATGGCAGACTGCCTGCTGAGCCTGGGAGATCGGACGAGGGAAGGAGGGAGCCCTGGTATGGAGCAAGCCAAGTGTGGGAAAGGGCGGGCAGTGGAGGCAGAAGCACGTGCCAGCTACGCGAAGACAAGGGACAGACACTCTACACCCTGCACATCAGACTATCCCTTCTGCCCCCGTCAGGTTCTGTTGGCTGGAAGCTCACCTTGCAGGATCTGGAGATGGGGATGTAGGGAAAAGCCAGGATGCTCACAAACATCCTCATGGTCGGTCTGCCTGTGGGAGGCCAGCCTGGGTCACCTGGGTGCTCCCACCGGGAGCTGATGCTCAGGCCTGCCAACCTGAGTGGAGCACAGAGACTTAGACAGCGATCATCATGCATGAGATGGCCACTGGAGGCTTTTCCTGAGCAATCTCTAGAATCTTTTCCACCAACAGACCTAGGGATGGGACAGGAGGCAGATTTAGCAAATGTTTCCTCTAGGCTACTAAATCATTGCAGAGCACTTCACTGAGGCCTTGCTACCCCTAGGTGATGTGTTCACAGCTCTGTGGGAGAGAGAGACAAGCAAACATGCATGTTAGCACAAGGCAGCCTGGGCTGAATGCACAAAGAGAGGTGCAAACATTCCCTGCCCCCCACACCCCCAAATATGGTTATACCATTTATAGCAGGTGAGAAAATGGCTTGAAGATATTTTATTGCATCTGGAGCTCTAGAGAAGAAACATTCTAATTTCTTTAGGCTTTGGGTTCTCATTCCCGGGCCCTTTGCCTAATGGAAGTGTGGAAACAGGGCAGGAGGCAGCCTACTCTGCACGGTTGGGGGTGTTTGGATTGGGCCCAGGTCTCCCCAAGGCTACAGGAAGAACCATGGAATGGGCTGCTATCTGACCCAGCTCTCTGGGTGGTTTTGAGAATCACATGAAGTAATAGTTATGATTACAGTTTGTATATTATAAATCAGTAAATAACTAAAGAGTAGTGTTATTTCCTTGAGAATTACTGCCTTTTTTTTTTTTTTTTAAGATTTTATTTATTTATTTGACAGAGACACAGTGAGAGAAGGAACACATGCAGAGGGAGTGGGAGAGGGAGAAGCAGGCTTCCTGCGGAGCAGGGAGCCCGATGCGGGGCTCCATCCCAGGACCCTGGGATCATGACCTGAGCGGAAGGTAGACGCTCAACGATGGAGCCACCCAGGCACCCTGAGAATTACTGACTTGAAAATCCTAATGATGTCTTCAATTTATGGAGCGACTCTTATGTTCCAGGCATTGTCCTGGGCATTGGCCCTGCTGGATCTGGAGGCTTGGAAAGGCTGAGCAGTCTTTCCTGGGTGCCACAGCTAACTAGTTAGTGAGTTGGGATCAGAGCTCAGTCCATCTGCCTGTGAAGTTCAGGCCCTTTCCACGTAAGGCCGCCTTGGGGCCCCTGGGTCTTCTGTCTCCTGACTTTATTGGGTTTAGTTGCCCTTGGCAAAGTCGGCTGTTGTGCCAGCAGGACGTGGGGGTCCTAGGGACAGCCTCAGGGACAGGCAGGGTCTCCCCTCCTGACTCTAAGGACCATGACGGTCAACCCCAATTAACTGCATAAATGCCCCGAGCTCCTCTTTTCAGGAAGAGATGGAACAGTATCTGTGGTAGGTGGAAATGGTCCCTCAAAGATGTTCACAACCTAATCTCTGGAACCTGTGAATATATTATGTTCTATGTCAAAGGGGAATTAAGGTTGCAGGTGGAATTAAGGTTATTAATCACCTGACCTTGAGAAGGGGAAATGGTCTTGGCTTTTCCGGGGGGGGGGGGCAGTGTAATCAGAGGGGTCCTTTTAATGGGGAAGAGGGAAGTAAGGGAGTCTGTCAGAATGATGGGATGTGAGAAAAACTTGCCTGGCCACTGCTGGCTTCGAGGATGGAGGAAGGGACCACAAGCCAAGGAATGCAGGCAACCTCTAGAAGCTGGAAAAAGCAAGAAAACAGATTCTTTCCTCGAGCTTCCAGAACAGCCTTGATTTTAGCCCAGTGAGACCCATTTCAGACTTCTGAGCTCTGAGTGCTGTCAGAAAATACATTTGTGTTACTTTTAGGCACTAAGTTTTTGGTGTTTTATTACAGCCCCCATAGGAAACTAATACAGCATCTTAGGGAGGAGAAGTCCTCAGGTGGGTTGAGTCTGTGCCTCGGACTTAGGGACAGACGTGGTAGAAGCAGACACAACTCTCTGGCTTTCCAGAGAAGCCCCGGTGCGGCCTCCAGGTGGAGGTGATCTGGCTGCACTTCACCTTGGGCCACCTCACGAACCTCTCCACTCCCTGTCCTGGGACTTTCTGCCGTGTAATACTGACATTCACCAATGTGTGGCCTGGAGCTGCATGGGACTGCCCTTGACCCGTAGTGGACAGGACCCTGGAGATCAGTGCTCAGTGCTCAGGTGGGCAGTCCTGAGATGCTTTTCGCAAAGCTTTTTAGGAGCGCCCAAGGAATGGAGCACTCTCCCCTCCTCCTTGTCCTCCTCTCAGGAGGACCTCACTCCTGCTCCCTGGGGTCATCACCGGAATGAATACCTGGATGGCAACTTCTGTGTCCAGCCCTGCTTTGGGAGGAAACCGCTAAGACAAGATGCAGAAGAACAGCTGTTCATCTGGCATTTGCTCAGAAGTGTGTCCCCCGCCCAGTGTCCCAGAGCTGGGAGGAGCTCATGTGGGCCAGGGGTGGCGGGTGGGAGGGCACCCCGGGACACGCGGAGAGCGGCCCAGCTGTAGGCGAGCCTGCCTGGCGTCTTGGCTGAGGATCTTTCCTGGTCTAGTTAGAGACAGACAAAGTCTGGAGGGGTCATTTCTGGGCTCTTGGGGATACCACAGGCCCTGCTTGTTTGCTCACCCAAGTCCTTTAACTCTGGTGGGCTTCGCTCAGAACATACCCACTGTTCCTATCCTTCAGGACAGATGTTCTTGTGATGAAGTGAATGACATCATCAGCAAGCTGGCCTTAGAATGGGTGATTTGGGAGTGGCTGGGAAGCTGGGAGCCTCCTGGCCCCTCGGCTGGGCAGCTGTCCCCAGGGCTGGCTGAGCATGCCTTTGCGGTGGGCTCCTTCCCTGCCCCCACCCGAGGCGGCCTCCGTCATGCTGATAGGCCAAGCGACCTCTTGGATCTGAGGCTTTCCTACCAACCATGCCCAGAACAGATGGAAACCGATCTCCTGGGCATCTCCAGCTGATGCGGATTTCACAGCAGGCAGAAGAGGGGGGGAAGCAGACAACCCAGCCCCTTCCCACGGCCACTTGGGAGGCCACAGTGGCTGTTCAGCTGTCCACCCTCTCAACCTGTGAAAGAGGCGGGGCTTGAGATGGGGGATCCACTTCAGCGGCAGTGAGGCTGGCAGCTAGAAATTCAAAACATGCCAGTTCCTTATGGCTTTTAACCAGAGCTCCAAGGAGACCCCTCACCTTGCCAGAGCCATTTCTTTCCAGCCTCACTGCACAGCACTGCCGCATAAAGGGCTAGACTGGTCTCTAGTCCCCCAATGTCCCCTCTCCCTCCCCTATTTCCTGCCTTGTAGCCTCTGTTCTTTGCTCCCATCTGCACAAGCACATCCACGGTATCCCTCTAGACCTGGCCCAGCTGCCACTTTCTCCAGGAAGCTGTCCCCTTCTGCCCCCAACCCCCATCTTAGCAGTAGTCTATCCCTCTTTCCCCGTTCGTCCCCAAGGGCTCCGTCTGCATCACTCAAATGAAACCAGTGACCTTATGTCTGGGATCACAATTGCTCCTGGTCATTTCTCTTATTGGACTGGGTCCTTTTCAGAGCAGGGCATGGCTCTTTTTTGGCTTCATAGTCCCCATGGAAGGTGCCTGGTAATGACTTATTTGGTCGGGTTGGTTTTGTTTTTATTTTTGCTGAGTGCATGTGAAATAGCTGATGTCAAAAGCTGCTTTTCCCAAAAACCCTGTCTTAGTCCGCTTGGGCTGCTAGAACAAAACACCGTAGACCCAGTGGCTTAACCCATGAACATTTGTGCCTCACGGTAAGGCTGGGAAGTCCAAGATCAAGGTGCCAGCGTATGGGTGTCTGTTGGGAACCCTCCTCCCGGTCTGAAGGCTACTGCCGTCTTGTTGTGTCCTCACATGGCAGAGAGAGGTGTCTTTCTTATAAGGGCACTAATCCCACCATGGGGGGGCTCCACCCTCATGACCTCATTGAAACCTAGTTACCTCTCAAAAACCCCACCCTCAAATACCATCACATTAGGGATTAGAGGTTCCACATATGAATTCGGGGTGGGGGTGACACAAACATTCAGTCCACAGTCTATCTTGTAATCATAACAACCTCTGAAATAAATATTGAGAATTCTGTTCAAAACAACCCTCTTTGGGGTACGAGCTGTGTGACAAGCATGGGACTGGGAGCTAGCGGGAGGGAGGGATTCAGTGGTGGGGGAGACCCAGTCCTTGTGCTCCAGGAGCTTATAGTCACCCAGACAACCTGCATCTTGTCATCAGCACCAGGATGGCCCGGGATGGGCAGGGGTCAGGGAGTGCCAGGGGCCGCAGGAGGGAGAAGAGGCATCCTTGGAGCGGGCATGCCAGCCCCGGCTGGCTCGGGGCGGGCTCCGTGACTGACTCTGGCTAGGTCCCGAATGGACTTGAAAATGTCGTCCTTCTTAGCTTCTTAGCCAAGTGAGAGCTAAGAAGCCTCTTCCTCCTGTTCGTTTGTTTATTGTCTTATTCAGGCCTTTACGATTTTACAAGTCCCCAAATACTTGAAGTTTTGTAATGTTTTTGGATGATGCACATGAGTATAGAACTGTGCTGTCCAAATGGTAGCTACCAGACACATAGGGCTACTCAAATTTGTTTAAGTTAATTAAATACAATGCAATTTAAAATGCAGTTTTTCCAGTCCCATCGTCCACATTTCATGTGCTTGGTACATGTAGTGAGTTGCTACCACACAGGACAGCACAGAATAGAACGGTTCCATTGTCCCTGAATGTTCCATTGGATAGCTTTGGTAGAGAAAGTTGCTTTTTAGCCACTAGTTTTTAGTGTTTTATTTTTAAAGCGTTAGCTACGTCTTGTCTTCTCTTTCTAACTTTCTTCCTTTTTTTTTTTTTTTTTTAAGATTTTATTTATTTATTTGACAGAAAGAGCAAGAGAGCACAAGCAGGGGGAACAGTAGGAGGGTGAGGGAGAAGCAGGCTCCGATGCGGGGCTCGATCCCAGGACCCTGGGATCATGACCTGAGCCTAAGGCAGACGCTTAACGATCTGAGCCACCCAGGCGCCCCTTTCTAACTTTCTTCTTAAATGACCTCTCTCTTTGGTCTCTTCTCAGATACTTTTTTTTTTTTAAGATTTTATTTATTTTTATTTTGAGAGAGAGAGAAAGAACAAGCAGGGGGAGGGGCAGAGGGAGAGAGAGAATCTCCAGCAGGCTGTGTGCTGAATGCGGAGCCTGATGGGGGGCTCGATCTCCTGACTGGAGCCGAAATCCAGAATCAGCAGCTTCACCAGCTGAGCCACCCAGGCGCCCCTCAACTACTTTTCTGAGGGACTCAAGTTGCTAGTGTGGATGCTAATTCCTTGCAGGTGCAGCCCCGTGTCCGCTGTTACTCATTTCACCAGCGCGAACAGCTTTGCTTTTCTGTGCCCAGTTTCCCCCTGGCCTGGTAATACTGTTCCTCTTGCCCCTCAAGCCTCTGTCAGAACAAATGCAGAGGGCTTTAAGCTGGCCAGAAGAAAACGTAGCCAAGATCCCAAAGTAATAATGGTCTTTTTGTCCCCGGGGAGAGGCTCCCCTTGCTCAGGCTGGATCCCACTGACTGGCGCCTCCCCTCGGGTGGGGTTGCAAAGGAAGCCGGGTTGTCTGGGAGCCAGCTTTTCTTCATTTCGGCCGGAATGCTTTAAAACGCAGCCTCTATCCGATGAGTGGGAGAGAACATCAAGACAAACTTCATCTGAGTTATAAACATACTGTGACGATAGTCCATGTTATTGTGCTTTTCCTCCAGACGAGTGTAAATCCCTTTCACATTCACTACTATGTTTATACTTCTGACATCCCAGGAGCAATAAAAGGACATCTTTGGTGTGACAGCCAATGCATTTTCCACTGTACTTTGCGGCCTGCTGGGAGCCCATGCTTATGTGACGTCGCCGGGGACAGCGTGCAATGGCGCTCACTGCAGGGCATGAGCGGCCCACACGGACAGGTCTTCCAGGGCAGTCCCTGTGTACACAAGCCCCTGTGCCAAGGGACAGAGCTGGCAGACCAACGAGGAAAACCTCAGTGGGTACCATCATTCACCAGTAACATCCCTCTGACTTTAGTGGCTCGCACACCTGGTCACTGGGTTAGTAGTGGGCCCAGAACGAGGGTAGAAACAGATTCTTGTCCTCCAGGCATAAAACCAGTTACCCAGAACTTAGTGAAGTGACTAGTTTTGCTGAAATAAAAACCTCAGTTTTGCACGGAGGTGATTCATTGGCGCATGCAACACCGACAAGCTTCCTGCTTCCCCTTGTGTCTTTAAATTCAGATGTTGGCTTAATAAGCATCCACCGAGCACCTCCTACATGCTGGCGCTGGGCTCGGAGCTGAGAGGGATCCCGGGATAGGCAGTGAGTGCTGAGGGCCCCGGGAGCTCAGAGTCCACGATGGAGAGGCCACCTGCAGCCATCGACAAAGCAGACGTCCATCAGCCCTCTCGGTGGGGCCCCCCAGACCAGAGCCACCGGGGAAGAATACAGACTCGCCGAAGAACCGCCCGAGTCAGAGCGGGCAACGTGTCTTCAGAGCTTTGCTCTCCAGTGGGTTGGGCCAACCCTCTCACACAGTCCTGGCCCCAGGGCTCCCTCAGGGTTTGAGCAGCGTTTGACACACACGTGTGGGGAGGCCCGCTCCTGCTGTCCCAGAGTCCTGTGTCCCTCTGTCTCCTCGGCAGGGGCAGCAGGCAGCAACCGTTTCTCATGGCCTCAGTGAACGTCAGCCCCGGAGAAAGCTGCAGAGAGGGTTTAGTCCGATTTCTCTCCTGTGTGGAAACTGAGGCCCCCAGAAGGGAAGCGGCTCCTTTTGGGCCCCATGCAGCAGTGACGCAGTCCGTCTTGGAGAGCTTGGGGTTGGCATGACTGTCCTTAAGGGATCTGAAGGAACACAGAGCAGGGGCAGTACCCTGCTGCCTACGCCACATTCCCAGAGATAATCCGTCAAGGGAAGGAAGGAGAAAAACAACAGCGGACAAGCCATCTATTCTTGTCTGCGCCATTTTCCCACGTCAGGAGAGACTGTGCTGAAAAATTTAGGTTTCTCCTTTCATGTTTCCTTTCAGTGCACTCTCGACAGAACGCCTTTCTTTTCCCCCTTTTCTTTGGCAGGATCCTGACCGAGGCTGTAGAAAAAGAACCTTTTAAGAACATACATATCTATCTATCGATATACATTCAGTCCCTGACAGTGACACGGAACTGTAGTGCCTCTTAATTACCCAGGAAGTGACAAGGTCAAGAGGTGTCTGAAAGCTGCCTTGGGCTTCTGCGCATTGATTTCTCCCCATTGTCGCCGCTTCCCCAGCCGGAGTGGGGGGCCACGGCGCCTGGGTTTTGTCCACTATTTGGACTTCTTCCTTTCTTCCTTCCTCACTTTTTTTTTTTTTTTAATTTGAAAAGAAACTTCTGGCACTTGGGGTATTGATTGAAAATTCATAAAAGCAGGACGCGTTTCGGGTTGGCTGACCAGTCATAATTGCTGCTTGCGCGCTTGAGGAGGTCAGCTTCTTGCAGAGACACCCGCCCCTGAGGCCCCCATTCTCTGGCTACTCTCCCACTTTCTTCCTATTTATCTTTGGGCTTTCCAGGGGAGAATGGCAAGGAAAGAAAAATGTTCATGCCCACGCATCGTCACTGGCTATATTTACGATGAACACGTAAGTTGTGCTCTTTGCTTTTCATGCAGAGTTTAGGGGCAGCTAATTTTTTAAAGGAGGGGAGCTGAGGTTTTGAACCATGGTCACCAAGAAATGATATTATAATACAAAAATAGAAATGACGGTGTTTCTGAAAACTTTGGATTGAAGTTTTAGAAGTTCCTGGGAAGTGTTGTTGACTTGTATTTGGGGGATTAGGGAAGCCAGAGCCTTCTCTGGATAACTCAAGAGAAATTAGGAGTGTACAGAGGCTTACCTGCGTATTTTGATCTTCAGAAAAACCTGTGAAAAGGGATTATATTGCCAGAGCAGAGAAATGGTTAATTCTTGCTCTGGTAACAAGAGTTCTTCAAAATGCTGCCATGTCCTACTGGATGTTAGACTTTTTTACTAAGAAAAGTCGGAGCCTACAGCATGCAGGTCTCCAAACCTTCCTTTTCCTTGTCAGGGGAGCTTACTGTGTAAATACCACTCTGGAATCCTCCACGGCTCTCAGGAAGGAGTCAGGGGCATAGCATTTTTCTTTTCATCGTACAAATGACCCCTTGGAAAGTGAAGGCCCCGAGTCTAATGCTGTTAAACATAGAATCTATAGTGAGAGAAAGCTTATGTCCCTTCAGAGAAGTCTTGGATTTTCTTTCTAAACCTTCCTGCTTTTCATCAAGGTTTGAAACATACCTAGAAGAGATAAGCCAGTCCACTGGCTCTAACTTTTAAGGTATAAAGGACCGAGTGAGAGGCCAGAAGTCAAGGCAGAGTTTTAGTCTCACTTCACATGTGATCTTGTGCTATAGCCACGTTCTCTCTGCAGACCTTTGTTTCCTTATCTGAAAAATGAGCAGTTGGATTGGTTGACCTGGGGCCCAAAGGTTCTGCTGGGACCCAAAGAGCAGAAACAAGAAATATATTGACATCTACTCTAGAATGCCAGTAAAAACTCATAAGGTTTCAGGTTAGGGACAGATTAAAATATATCTGGCTCTTTGTCATCTGTAAATATCGACTGCACAGGCCTTGGGATTCAGCCTGAATTAAATATGCCCAATGAGATCAGAAATACATCGTAGACAGAGAGACAAGACATGGAAGCTGCTGAATGACCACTGAACAGGTAAATATATTAACATGATGCAGACGCCCAGATATGAGATGTCTCATAGCTCTGGGAAATGCTGCTGGCCTGCTATACGTCTATCCATGCAAAAATTCATATATATCTCATGCATCCATCCATATGCATTCATCCACTGATGCATCCATGCATGCCTGCATCCATCCACCCATCCATCCATCCATCCATCCATCCATATATCCATTTATCCATTTATCCATCTACCCATCAACTCACCAGTCTGCCCATCTGTCCCTCTCACTCACGCATGCACTACATGAGACATGGGGATGAGCGCCATAACAAGGAGGCCTGGAAAAGTGTTGTGGGGCTTGGATGACGGGAGACACCCCTTCCAGCTGGAGACCTCAGAGGCAGCTTCATGGAGGAGTTGGCGCTTGAACTGAGTTTTGAAGGATGGGCAAAGTGTAAAGACAGCAGCATGTGAGCAAAGGCCCCGAGATAGGGAAGTACTGTGGTTGTCTGGGAACACAATGACTAGTCAAGAAAGAAGGTCACATAAGAAAGAAGATTGAAGAAACATTAACTTTGGGAATCAAGGCAATTAAGGAGACTTTGGAACCAGCCAGTTTTACAGTAGAGGGAGCGGGAGAGAAGGAAGTGAAGAAGGCGAGAGGGGTGGGGAGCCCCTAGACATTAACTGGGCGAGTTCTGTTATGGGAAAGGGTGTGAATAAAATATGGAAAGGCAAAAGGAAACCCTGCATATTGCATGAAGCTTTACAAGTGCCTCACGTTCGGTTTCTCAGAGTCCTACAAGTAACTCTTTATACAACTTTGAAAAGTCAAGGAGACTTTACGTTCCTAAGAGACTCATTAAGGACTGGGAGGTAGGAGGGTGTGAAAGGGATTGTACTGTTTTTGTGTGAGACAAGAGCCTTTCTACCTTCCTGCACCTGGCCCTCTTAGGCTATTTTTCTGGAACTGCAGAAATGGAAGGTCGAGTGGGAGTCCGCTGCTGTGCACTGAGCCAGACGGTTGCGCCCTGGGCACGGAGGACAAGAAGACGAGTGGACACCTGAGCTGGAATCCGTCTCCGCTCCTCTTTAGGTGCATGACTCGGGAGAGTTGTGCAATCTCTTTCCAACGATATCATTAAAATGTTTATAGTAAGGATTGATTATAGTGAAATATGAGAAGAGAAACAAACCCTAAACTTTAAGCCCCCCAAACGTGCTGACTCACAAATTATCTCATTTTATCGCTGTAACCCACTGGGGGAGGAACTGGGTCCCCTATCTTGCAAATAAGAAACTGGAGACCAGAGAGTTTGAGTAATGTTCCCAAGATCATACAGCAAGTTAAGCGGTGGCAGAACGATGTTCCAAACTCCACACACAAGTTCCTTAGCAATTTCTGTGCTTCAGTTATTGTAGAACTCTTGGAGACATGGCTTCCTGACTGCCCTGAGCTGTCAAATAATTAGCATCTATCTCTGTAACCGCGTTTAAGTGGAAGAAGGATGGAAGGGTATGGAAGGGAGGCAGGGAGTGTTAGAGGAAAATAAAAAGGAGTGGAGACAGTTGGGAGGCAAATTGACATTCAAGTTCCCTAAATGGATTCTTCAAAAGTGGGGGAAGGAGAGTGGGGGCGGGAGGAAAGATGAGCCAGGCGGTGGGGATGACTAGGCCGCCGACCTCAGTGCCCCGCGGCTGCCCAGCACATACTCTGCCCCGGCTGGGGGACCTAGTAACCACAGTGGGAGGCAAAGCAAATAATGCTTTGTTGGTTTTGCTAAAAGAAAATAAGAGAAACACAATTTACTCCCTGAGGCCCATGTGCTGAGCCAGCTGCTTCTGGGGGCCCCCTTGCTGGGCTGTGGTCCTCTGCCCCTAAGATACCTTGGGCGTTCAAGTGAAGGAAATCCAGGCTTTTTAGCGGTGGTGACTTTTCCTTTTCTTATAATCTACAAACAGTACAATGCTCAGATCCTAAATGTTCTGTTCTGACCCATGCATGTCAAGGCCCAGTACATTTCTGTCACCCCAGAAAGTTGGCTCGGGGTCCTTCCTAGTTAATCCCTGCCTCCCCCAGCAACGGTGATTTGACTTCTGTGGGCATTGTTCAGTTTTGACTATTCCGGAGTTTCACATAAATGCAGTCGTACCGGATGTTCTTCTCATGTCTGTCTTCTTTTACACAACGTTGTATTTTCGAGATTCATCCATGTGGTTGCATGTCTCAGTAGATCATTTTTATCCATCAGTAGTATTCCGTTGTATGAATACAGTGCAGCTTATTTTATCTGTTCTCTGGTGATGAGCCTCTGGGTTCTTTCCAATTTTAGCCTATAGTGAAAAAAGCTGCCGCAGCCATTCATGTATGAGACTTTTTGGAGACCTATTTTCATTGCTTTTAGGTGAATACCTGCGAGCAGAACTAGTGGGTCACAGGGTGGGTGTGATGGTGTGCTGGAGGGGACTGGAGCTGGCTAGCAAGGGCTCATTTCTTCCCAACGCTGCTTTCACTCATGCCATGTTGGCAGCTTGAAATCGGCCCTCGTGGGAGTATTTCTACCAGGGAGATCAGCAAATGCCACAAATCAGGCTTGCTTTTCTTCTGGGAAGCCCAGAAGCATTAAACGCTTACCAGTATACCACTGGGTGGCTGTATGTTTAAATTTTTAAGAAACTTTTTCAAAGCGGCTGTACCATTTACTGTTTCTACCAGTGATGTATGAGGGTTCCAATTGCTCCACATCCTCTCCAACATCTGCTGTTGTCAGTTTTTACTCTAAGCCCTTCTGGTAGGTGTGCGGGGGTATCTCACTGTAGTTTTAATTTTCATTTTCCTGGTGACTGCTGATGTTGAGGGCTTTCACACGTGTTTATTGCGGTCATTTGTGTGTCTTTCATAATGGTCTGTTTAGCCTTTGGTCATGTAAAAAAGTTGGGTTGTTTGTCTTTTTATTATTGAGGGGCAGGAGTTCCTTTTATATTCTGCATGTAAACCCTTTGTCAGATTTATGTTTTGAGAATATTTGCTCCTGGTCTGTGCTTTGCCTGTTTGTTTTCTTCAGGGTATAATTTTTTTTTTATGAGCAGACATTTACAATTTTGATATTATACAGTCTATCAGTGTGTTTTATTTATGGCTCATATTTGCTGTGTCCTCTCTGAGCTATCCCGTCCGTCGTGCGTCCTCTGCCTGGAGTGGCCTACCCCGTTGCCTCTGTCTGGGGAACCCCTCATTTGTCATCTGTCATAAATAGGGTGCCCTTTCTGGATTTCAACTAGCAGCATTTCTGGACACTGTACCCCCACTTAGTTCATACCTCTTTGATCATTCTACAGTGTAACTGTCTCTTTCTGGGTCTTTCCAACTTACCTGATGGGGAGCCCCAAGTGGGGATTGCAGGTCTTCTGGATTGTACTCTCGTTTGCACCTTCCCTTCCTCCTTCTCTTCTGCTCCTCGACCCTTCTCTCATCTCCCTCTCAGCACCCTGCTGGGAGGCGGCCCGGAGCAGGCTCCCAGGGAATGCTAACTGATTGAGTGAATTAACTTGAATGAACTCGGGACCTTGTGAGTCTTCATGGTTGACCTCTTTGTCCTTCGGTTACGTTGTAATGGTCGAGAATATATTGGGGGTAGTTTATGTCACAGAACAAAAGCGAGTTTGAAAAGCTCTATCAGGTTCTATCAAAGGTAGAGCCATTGAGAATCCTCAGTGAGGAGTCACTGAGGATCAAGTGTGATTCTTCTGGGAAAAGGTTAAGGCTGGGCAGCTCTGTGTTCTTGTGTGTGGTGTGGGAAGGTGGCCGGAGCAGGTGCATGGAATCTAATCTGTCCTGCATCTAAACTTTGAGACCCGGTTAACAAAGCGCTGGGCTGGTGGTTAGACAAACCTGGGGTCACGCACATTTACAGCTACGCGACCTCAGGCAAGTGACTTCGGCTCTTAAATCCCTGTTTCTTTAGGTATAAACCAGGGGTAATAACAGCACCGGTCTCACTGGGTTGTTGTTGGAATTGAAGACAATGTACATAAGACAGCTCTGGAAATAGTGAAGTTTCCAGAACAGTTCCTGTCCCCTAGCATTTGGGCAGCCCCTCTGGAGAATATGGAGAATGCTTGGTGGCTTCCCTACTCTGTGGAGTTCTGTGAGCTGGAAAGCTCCCTGGGATCTCCAGCTTCAGGGCCATATCTGACCTGGGCAGTTAGATACATTTCTGGAGCTGAGGGAATTAGAGGGGTCATGGGGAGTCCACACAGAAGCCCAAGTGAAGCAGAATACAGGAATGCCCACCATCCCAAAGAAACGAATGTCCACTCCGGATTCTGAGGACCCATTTTTGAGGTGTGTTCTACTTGTCTGTTTTTGCATCTCTCAAATGGTCGCCGGAGTGGGCTGATCAAGGCTTCCACAGTCCATCAATAAACAGGGACTTGTGGGAGGGGATTCTGAGCAGAGATTGGCAGCCCCCACGTTACAGACTCAGGGGTAGAGGAAGGACATGATAGTGTCCCCCACCCCACATGCCTTTGGCAGCTCCCACCTGAATCTGGAGGCAAGAACAGTGCTGCCTCCAGCGAGCTCCGCCTCCCTGAGCCCAGACCCACCCCCCCCCCCCCCCCCCCCCCCCCCCCCCCCGGGCTGACCCCAGGGTGCAAATAACCCACTCTCCTTTTCCTCTCGGTCTTTTCCAGAGAATGGCCTGAGAAAGTGGGAGTCAGCTCGTGTGCATGCCAGGAGGAGCTCCCTTTGGCCTTCTTTCCTTCCCTCACTTCTTCGGGTCGCTGTCCCGCGGGCCTTCAGCATCAAGGTTTGCCACGCCCGGCTTGCACAGTGCCCGCGCGGTGGGTCCGGACGCCGGCAGCCCTGGAGAAGCCGGAGCGGCGGGCGGGAGTCAGAACCTGCGGGCGGCCGCTCGGCGCTGCCTTGACTCGCGGCCAGGCCTGGCGCGGCGGCGGCTGTGGAATGTGTGAGCGCCATGTGTCACCGCCCCAGACTGTGGGAAAACGCTGCTCTGCTCACCTCCCAGCAGCTGCCCCGCGCCCGCCCGAGCGGGAAACAGGAGCCGCCCGCCGCCCAGGCCCGGCGCGTTTCCCAGCGGACTGCCTCGGGGCCCCGGGAGGGCCCTCCCCCACAGCGGCGGACCCATCTAGTCTCCGGGGGCTCCACCAGGCTAGCCATGGTGGATGGAGCAGCCTTCTAGGCGCAGACCCCACTCAGAGAAGGGCCTGGGGAGCAGGCGGGGCGGCTGTGGCTGGAGGGGGGTGGGGAGGACCCACCCCACCGCTGGTGTCAGACAGGCACACCTTCCTGGTCCCCCACCAGGCGCCCTGAGGTTGGGCCCAATGACCTGCAATCTCTGAGCCGGAGGCCCCACTGTGCCTACTTCCCCCAAGTGAAAAACAGCTTCCTCCAGGGCCAGGCAGGTGATCTGGGGGGCCTTCACTTTCTAAGGGACCCACAACTCCAGCCCAGTGCCTGGTTTAAGTGGGAATCAGGTGGGCCTCAATAATCCCCCAGACCGAGGCCTTCTAAGCCCAACCATGTTGGGGGACTTATCCAAGGCCAGCCTGCTGGGTAGCCCCAGAGTGACTTCTAAAGGCCTAGTGCCCCTTCTGCCACACCCTGGTGCCCCCCCCCCCCCACCTCAAGGCATCATGCTCCTTCTCAGCAGCCTGGTGCCCCTCATTGAGTTCCCTGCCCTAACTAGAGAAGTTGGGAGTGAGGCACATGGGGATGGGGGTAAACCAGACATCCTAGGACTCCAGCAGCTGGGCCTCAGCTCAGCCTCCTGCTACCAGAGGTCCTCCTCCTGTGACCTCGGCCTGTGTGCCTTGGGGTGCCTCACCCTACAGGCCTGTGATCCTGGTTAGTGAGCCCCCCCACTGCATCTCTGTGCTGGATGGGCATCTTCCCATGTCTGCACCTCGCTTTTGCTTGTCCTTCAATGTCCCATCCTGAGGCTGGGGTGCAACCCCTCTCCCCTCCCCTGGAACTCCTGGAACACTTGATTCCTGGTCCTTCTAAGGCCGTTGTAGCGCTTAGAGCTCGTGATCTTCTCCTCCCTTCTACAATTTCTTTCTTTCTTTCTTTTTTTTTTTAAGATTTTACTTATTTATTTGACAGAGAGAGACACAGCGAGAGAGGGAACACAAGCAGGGGGAGTGGGAGAGGGAGAAGCAGGCTTCCCGCGGAGCAGGGAGCCCGATGCGGGGATCGATCCCAGGACCCTGGGATCATGACCTGAGCCGAAGGCAGACGCTTAACGACTGAGCCACCTAGGCGCCCCTCCCTTCTACAATTTCTTAAGGATAGAGACTATGTTGCCGTCCTTTCTATATCTCCACAAACAGTAGTTTGGGGGGTTTTGCTTATGATATCTGCTCTGTTTGTTGGCTGAATCAACTAGCAAATTAATGCTTTTCAAATGCAATCTATCACTGGCTCACAGTCTCACTCACCAAGTGTGCGACTTTGGGCAAGTTACTTACCCTCTTTAAGTCTCAATTTTCTCACTTATAACATGGAGATAAGCTCAACTGGTATTGGGTCTGAAGTGACTTGTGTAGTGAGTGGTTAGCACAATGCAGATGCTTTATAATGTATGTATATATATACACACACATATATATAATTTATAATATATATATACACACACATATATATAATTATAACATATATATGAAATTGCTGAAATATTTAGTGCATGGATGCTTTTCAGTATGCATATAAAATATGCACATAAATGACAAGTATTTTCAGTGGCTACTCAATATGAATACACCTGTCTCTTTGGCAGCTAGCCTGCTGGTTGGGGAAATTCCCTGTTTCATTAGTGTGAACCATCTTTTGTGTGCTTGCCCCTTCCCAGTGCCCTCCTGTGGGCCGTGGTGGCAAAGCCAAGATTGGACGTAGAGAAGCAAATGTCTGGGGGTGGTAAGTCCGTGCCTCTGAAGGCACCCACGGCCTAAGAGACTTCTGTCCCTCCAGGATTGCTGCTCCTTCTCCAACAGTGCATGACTCTTTACCAGCTAAGCATGTCTTGAGCACCTACTGTGTGCAATGCTTTGTGTGGGGCCTTTGGGTGAAACAATCTTCCCTGCAAAAAGCTTTTTTTTTTTTCCGTATTGGAGGAGCAAAATGGGCACACATAGGGAAAATTAGGGAGTCAGCAGGATAGAGTGTCACTCATTTAGTGCTAGCATGTGAGGGGCAGGTGACAAGGGACACAAGGCTCGGAGGAAGGAGAGAGCAGTGACGGTGGGTATTATTAGTCAGCTGGGGCTGCCGTAACAAAATACCATAGACGGATGGCTTAAACAACAGAGGCTCATTTTCTCACAGTTCCTTCTGGAGGCTGGGAAGTCCAAGATCAAGGTCATGGTTCATTTGTTTTTTGGTGCGAGCTCTCTTCTTGGCTTATAGCTGCTACTTTCTCACTGTGTCCTCATGTGGCCGAGGTGGGGGAGAGAGCGAAAGAGAGGGAGAGAGAGACAGCTCTCAAGTGTCTTTTCTTACAAGGACACTAATGCTATCGGATTAGAGTAGTACCGTTATAACCTCATTTAACCTTAACTACTTCCTGAAAGGGCCTGTCTCCAAACGCACTTCACATTGCGGGAGTCAGGGTGTCAACATATGAATTTTGGGGGGACAGACTTCAGTTCATAGCAGTGGGGTAAGGGTGACTCAGTCAGGAAAGAGACCTCTTTGGATAGGCGGGCAGAAGGCATGCCTGGTGAAGGGAAGAGCATGGGCACAGGTGCAGGGACAGGGCTGAGTGCGCAGTGAGGAACCTAACATGGCTGGTACCAAAAGCATGTGGCAGGTGGGAAGTAAGTTTGAGAAGCTTGGGGTATGGCCAGATGATGGAGAATTTTGAAGGCTGAGTTTATGCACGGCGTGCCTGGAAATAGGAGCTGAAAAAGGTGTGGGGATGGAGGAGTAAATGCGTGTGAAATGACATGGCCACAAGAGGCTTTAAAAGCTTCTCACAGGGAAAAGTTATGGGAAACCTCACCCTAGTTTTCACATGAGGACACTGAGGCTGAGAAAGGCCAAGGGACCAGACTAAGGCCAATAGCAGGTTAATGGGATGCCAGCTTAGTTATGGTGCTTGGCTGGCTCCGTAGTGGACCCACCTTCCATTGTCTACCTCGGCGTCAGAGCACCAGGTGGGGAGAAGGGCTCAAGGCAGGGTCCACTTGCTGGGCTGGAGACTGGTGACCAGAGGGAGGAGAGAGCAGAGGCAAAATCAGCTGGAGCCTGCAGCAGTGATGTGGATGCCCCCCACCTGGCTGGGGCAGGAGCAGCCTACAGGAACCTGTCGGCAGCCGTGGGGAGTGCATCTGAACCCATCTTGAGGGGTGAGGAGAATCTGGAATGATGGGCAGGAAGAAAGACGGGCGTTGTATATGTGTTGGGCTATTTCGGTGGCTGTTACCATAGCCGTTCGAGATGGCACTCTGAACTGTACATTTCAGTCAATGCTTTAAATAGTAGCACACTAGATCTGACCAAAATCCAAACAACATGACAGGACAGACAGAAACATCTGGAAGATATTAAGTGTCTGTGAGCCGGGTTTTTCTGATAAGTCAAAATCCATGGCTCTGACTTCTAGGGAAACTCATCATTTTCTAGACGAAGAAACTGAGGCTTAGAAAGAATAAAAGCTGCCTAGAGTCTCACAGAGAGTAAGTGGCAGAGCTGGTTGACCCAAGATCCATCTGGCTCCAATATCTGTCCTCTTTCCACCCCCATGACGCCAACACTGGGTCTGTTTGACACTTGGATATCAGGTATCCACGTGGTAACTATATTTTCCAAACCCCAAACAAGGACACATGGTCGGACAAGTGTGAAGCCACTTCTGGGGACAAGAGACCAGAATGTTTTAAATTAAGACCATCCTAGCAAATCCAGGACATCTGGTCATCAGAGATATCTAGGGGCTGCCCACACCCTTGGCACGAGGCTGGCTTTTGCCATTTAATATCCCTTTCCATCCTGAATGCCCAAGATCTATTTTTTGGTTGGAGCATATGCCACGGACAAGTGAGAGATACTTAAAAAGATCAAACAGCTGGAGAGAGATTGCAAGGGACATTCTTTTTAGGGCCACCTAAAAGGGGAGATAGCAGGAGAGGGCAGGGCGGTGGCAGAGGCTCAGGAGACTAACCCACGGCTCTAACTCCTGGGAGGTGTGAGGCACTGGGAGCTGAGGGCTGGAAGCTGGGGCAGATTAATGCTGGCGGATTTTCCCTGCTGTCAGGAATGCAGCCCCTCCTCCCCCTCGCCCTCCTCTTTTCTCATCTCTTCCCCTTGCTCTTCTTCTTGAACTTCAGCCGCTCCCTTCCTGCCTCCCACTCGCATCTGCAGCTGTGCGTGTGGCACCCAAGGGAGGGGACGGCTGGCTTCACTAGGTGCTGAGAGGACTGGAGAGCCTGCCTCTGGGAACGGGGCCCAGCAGTGGCAGGTTATTGTAGAAACACACCGTTCTGTACGCGGGACGTACGTGAAGCTGTTCTGTGAAGAATTGGGCCACATGTGTTTTGTATTCAGTGGGAGTTGGGGTCAATGTCATGTTGATGTTGTTAGGATAAAATGCCAGTCTTCAGAGCAGTCATCTGGGGAGGCCTAATGGCCGTAATTTGAGGTTTGTGTATCTGAGGTTGTGTGTTTGTCTTATTTAAGAAATGAAAAGTGGGGGCGCCTGGGTGGCTCAGTCGTTAAGCGTCTGACTTTGGCTCAGGTCGTGATCTCAGGGTCCTGGCATGGAGCCCCGCAGGGCTTCTTGCTCAGCAGGGAGTCTGCTTCTCCCTCTCCCTCTGCCCTTTACCCGTGCCCCCCACCCCTGCTTGTGTGTGCAATCTCTCTCTCAAATGAATAAATCTTTTTAAAAAAGATTTTACTTATTAATTTGAGAGAGAGAGACGGAGACAAAGACAGAGATAGTGAGAGAGAGCACAAGTGGGGAGGAGAAGGAGAAGCCGGCTCCCACTGAGCAGGCAGCCCGACGTGGGGCTCCACCCTGGGATCATGACCTGAGCCAAAGGCAGACACCCAACCAACTGAGCCATCCAGGCGCCCCATCAAGTAAATAAAATCTTTAAAAAAAAGAAATGAAAAGTGAGGTGGGAGGTGGTGTGTGAGTGTGCGTGTGTGGAGAGAGGAGGGGAGAGAGAGAGAGAGAGAGATTTGGCATTTGCTAGAAAACACATGATCGTAGAGTATTAGGGGCAGGCCTCAACGAATGTATAGTCCATCCTCTTCACTTTTTTTTAAAAAATATTTTATTTATTTATTTGACAGAGAGATAGAGAGAGAGTACAGGTAGGCAGAGAGGCAGGCAGAGAGAGAGGGAGAGGCAGGCTCTCCGCTGAGCAGGAAGCCGATGCGGGACTCGATCCCAGGACCCCGGGATCATGACCTGAGCCGAAGGCAGACGCTCAACCGACTGAGCCACCCAGGCGCCCCTATCCTCTTCACTTTATAGATGGGACACTAAAGTCTAGACAGAAAAAGTTACTTTTCTAGGGTCAATAACCAGTCAGTGGTTGTACTGGGCATGGCCTCCAGGTCTTCTAGTTCAAGTATAAGGCTTCCCCTTCCCCTGTCAGGCCATGTTCTGCCATCTCATACACAAGCCCTAAGACAGGAGCAGGGAGGTGGGGGAGGGGAGAGGGGATGTGATCTCTAGTGTCAGGGTCTCACAGACTAATTGGGAAGGTCATGACCCCACTAGAGAACAGCTCCAAACTGTCCTGGCTGGGATGTCAGATCCAGGGAGACACCCCGGGGGCCTGGAGAATTGAGGTGCAGGTACAGCCATCCAGGCCCAGAAGGTTGGGGAAGGGGAGGGAAGGGCTGCAAGGAGCCGCATGCACAGCCGCCATGATGTGACAGTTCCTTCAGTGATACTTTTTGCTTCAACTCTTGTCTGGAGGTGGCTTGTTGAATTCCACTGTACCAGTACTTTGCTTTCCCTGAAAAGCCCATTAAATTACAAACTGATGGCTCCTAAAACTTCTTTCTCTGAAGAGAGTTAAATGTCTGTGACAGGCACAGAGAAGCTACCAGTTAAGATCTACTTCTTAGCCCGATGTGCTGAAGGAAGACCATTAACTAAGTGGCTGGCAAGGCTAATTTGTCATTCCAGTCTTTTAACCTATTGTGCTTTTATAACGTTATTCTTCCAAAGCATTTCAGAAGTCTCTCTGTCTGGTTTCCCTTGGGGAGAACCAATTAGCAAGCAGTCCTTACCTGCCCGCAATGAGTTATCATTAAAGTTACTCATCTAGTTTTCCTTTTTATCCGGAAACTTGGTCGAGAGCCTCTGGAAGGCGAGGATCCTGACTTACTCATCTCTGCATCTCCATGATGGTTTCCATGAGCTCCTGCCCAGGGCTGGCTCTGAGGGAACTTCTGTTGGATTAAACTGGTGATCAAAGCTGGTGGCATGTTCAAGTCATTCCTCCAAGCCTTGAGATGTGCACAGCTAGATCTATCAGCTATGAACCCATGGTCATACTAACACCTTACATGAATTTCCGCTGTAAGCAATGTCACCTGATGGTGAGCGTCTTGAGGAACTGAATGGAGTTTTACTCATCTTGGGATTTTTATGCTTAGCCCAGTGCCTGGTACAAAGTAAGGGCTCAATAAATGTTTATTGGATTATATAGAAACAAAACACATTTTTTTTTATTAGACAGCTTCTGTCCCCAAACTTAGACTACATACCATTACAAGTAAAAGGGATTTAAAAAATCATTTCCTCCTTTGGAAACTGTGCTATTAGCTTCTTTTTCAAGGTCAGTAATTCTGATCTGATCCCTGTCGTTCACACAAGAAGTCACAACTTCCCCGATACTTCAAAGTCCCTTTCTCTTACCTAGACTGATTTTTTTAAATTTTAATTTTTTAAAGCACAGACCCACCTTTCATCTCTACAGGACAATGTATCTGGGTTGACAAGATGTTTTCTCAGTTTCCTCATCTAAGCAAGCTTTAATCAGTTTGTTCCTGCCTTGTTCTAATGCTGAAACAATTTTTTTTTTGACCCAGAGTTTATGACAGAAATTTACATTAGGGAACATTTCTGCATCTTTCTGGGATTTTCATCTTTAGATCATTAGGATAAGCACCCCCCCACCACCCCATTCTTTGGATGATCACTTTATTTAAGAACATGATCTTGGGCTGCACATTCATTCATGTGACTACCAACTGATCCAGATGAACTTTACTGGAATGTAAATACTGTAGCTGGAAGGCAAGATCAAAACCATTCCCTGTACAGAAATGTTAATCTTTCTATTGCCAGGGGGAAACACAGAAGTTTAACTCGTAAGGCGATTTCACGCATTTTTACATTAAGTAGAATCTTGTGTCCATTTGAATGGTTGCGTTTGTTTACAAGTGATAGGTAAAGGCCAAAGGTCCACAGAATCACCTGATGTTCCTGTTTGAATGTAAGTCCCACCATAGATGTTTGGAGAAGTCACTGTTCTGACCACAATATCAACTAACACCAACTACTAGTATTTCATCTACCTGAATTGTGTCACCAGAGATTAAATCAAAAGACTACATTTCCATTTCCATTTGTGTGTATGTGTGTGTGTGTATGTGTGTGTGTGTGTGAGATGTGGTGGTTGCCTGGTGGGTCTTGTAGGTTCATGCGAAATAGTAAGAGAGAAGGTTAAGCTTAATGAACAAACTGTAACACATTTTTTTAATGAAACAAGCTCTCTAGATTTCTTCTGTATATTACGAAATCAGTAGATCTTTCCATAAAGAAAGAGTAAATCTTTTTTGACTTATGTTTGGACTTTCCCTGGGTACACTTGTGTCATTGGGTCACATTTAGATGGAACACTTTGGGAAGTTTGCCTCTCTGAAATCGATGGCAAATGGAGAGACTAAGAGTACATAAAATAGCCTAGGACCTTTCGGGATTCGAATGGCTCCAGGCTGTCCCCGCATACAGACTTCCCTACTTCTGCCACCTCCAGCTCAGGCCCTCTCTTAGGCCAGGCCTAAAATAGGCTGTTTGCAAAAATTACCCTTGGGTTGAATGAATATTTCATGCAATTTCTTTCACCTGGCCAATCAATTATTGGACCTGATTGACCTAGAACCTTCTGGTTAGTATAACACGCTTCTATCTCTACCCCTGAAGAAAAAAAAATCGTCTATTATCTCGACAACAACAACAACCACACACATGCACACACACACTCTCTTAGAGCATTTTGAAATTTCGGTGAGATGCCTTCACTTATTTAGGCAAATTACACAAATAAAGTAAAAAGTTCACATCTGTTTTCAGCTTGCCTCTGGTAGCACTAGTGTTATTGGATTTTATAAAAAGGAATTCCAGTTACAGCAAGTACATTTATAAAAGCACAACCGGGATGGATGAAATTGAAGCAGTTCACTAGGTTAGATCAATAGTCAATCCTGGCTGCATGTTCACCTGGAGAGTCTCGGAAAAACACTGATGCCCGTGGCCAGGGTTCAGACCAATTAAACCAGAATCTCTGGGGGTGTGGCCTGAGCATCTGTCCTTTTAAAGTCTCCTCCAGAAGATTCTAACATGCAGCCAGTGTTGAGAACCACAGTTAGGTAAATGAAACCAGGGAATTAGCAAAGTAGTGATTAATATCACGCCACGTCCAATAGGAAGCTGAAGAGTCCGAGCTTTTAAATTTAGGATAAATCTTCAGATGTCTGAGCTAGATGGGACTTTAGAGATAATTTTGGAGAGAGGGACTGAGGCTCAGAGGCGTATTAAGGTTGGATGGCAAGATGGTAACCCGTTCTCCAAATCAGTGCCTTTCACTGTGTGCCTCTCCCCCTAAAAGTTATGTTGAAAATGAAGAGAAAAGATCAGATCCCCCTTTCATGTTCCTGACCGTCCATTGACTTAGAACTCTTTAAACACGAACTGGTTTTCGGTGGTGGAAGGAGCCCAGCTCTGCAGCTCTCAGACCTGAGCGGAAGGCACATAAAGTTTTCATCACTTATTAGCTACTGCGGGCTCTCCTGGAGCCTGTCTTCTCCTCTGTAAAATAGAAATTAAGAGTAACTACTTCTCAATATTGTCACAAGCGAGGTGACAGGTCAAGCATATACCTTGTGCCGTAATATGTGCTCAGTAAATTAAGTGGTAATGATAATCATTAAGTGCATAAAAAAAAAAATCTTGGCCCTTCTTGTAGAAATAGCTTCAGAGGGGATAAAAGATGTCCTGAAGTTTCTTTGCCTGAAATATCTTAATCTTGCAAAGGTTGGTTTTGGTTTCCAGTGACTGAAAACACAAACAGATCCCAACTGAAGCCTTCTTGTGAAGGAATGAATGGATTTCCAATCTGTGTTTTCTTGTTTACCACGGAAAATATGCAATCCAAGGGAAACCCGTGGTCAAACTGTACGGTGCCTCTATTTTTATCATACGCAGAGGGCTCTAAGCATTCACACGCAAATATTTTAAATAATACAAAAGGAAGACTAACTTTTCAAGGTTACAGGGATTTAGGTTTCCTAGGGCAAATTTCGGTTCTTCTCTTTCAGCCATCTATTGAAAAATAACTTCTGATCCAATACAGACTGAATTCCAAAACAACTGAAAAACAAAGAAAGCTCACAACTGGCGCTGAAAAGCAGCATTTCTCTTCACGTAGGGTCTTTCTGTTTTGCTTTTGCATTCCTTTTGTTTTGCAAAAAAAAAAAAATACTGTCTGGGTGGGGAGAGGGAAGCCAGCTCCCCGGCTGCTTGATTGGGAAACGGAGCTGGGGACGGAGACGCGGCGCGCCCCCGCGTCCCCCGGCCCTCGCCCCCCAGCCCCCCGCCCGGGCGTGTGCGGACGTGTCTCGGGCGTGACCTCGGAGCAGCTGCGCCACCGCTCAGCCTCGCGGCGGGAGAAACCCGAGCTCCCAACAAAACAGCTCCATCCTTGGCAAGTCCTCCGGTATTTAAGGCGCTGCCGGTGGGGAGAGATGCCGCGTGCCTGAGCCGCTCTGGGAACTCAACGAGCTCTGCTTGCCCTGGTTTTCCGTTTCTGAAGCGTCTGAACATCTGCAGGGGAACCTCCCGTGGGTGGCGGGGCCGGGGCGGGGCCGGAAACAGCAAATGCATCTGCGGGGAGACGCGGGGGAGCCTGGTGCATCCTCAGCCTTCCGGGCGGGGGGGGGCGCCTTGGTGTTTCTTTTCTTCTTTCTTTTTCCCTTTTCTGCAGGAATTAGGGGGTGCACAAAGGCTTGAGAATATTTAAACCCCTGCAAGACGAGCTCGCCCTCCCCAAGGCTGATACAAGTTTTCATAATACTGAGCTGCCCGTACCTGCGCGAAGTAGCGGGGTGCAAAGCTGGTGGTGACGGAAAAGTGGTGGATTCTTTTCCGGGAAGAAGTTTCAAGGCCATGTAATAGTAACTGACATTGATTGCCTACTCTGTGCTAAGCATTTTCATACAGTGACTCATTTAATCCTCGCAATACCCTTATGAAACCTGTGAAATAGGAATTCTTACCATCCCTGCTTTACAGACCACCGAAGAGGCACAGAGAGGTTCAGCAACTTGCTCAGGGTCACACAGCTAGTAAATAGGGTAGGGCGGAGTTTAAATTATTGCCCCAGGGCCTGTGCTGGTAACAACCGCTGCGCTCAACAGATGAAAGATGCTGTGGTCTAGAATTCCTCTCCGAGGGCATCAGATGTCAAGGAGGTGGAGAAACAAGCTCTGGAAAGTCTGGAAGTAAGGGCAAGTCAGGACCTTCCTAAATGTTCTGATTTGGTCAGAAAGAGCTGGGGACAAAGGGGGTGGTGTAGCCAACCCTCACTAGGAATGGTGTACGTGCTGGCTCTTTTGGATAGGTGGCGGTTGGGTAACGCTGTCCTGTCACTCTCAGGGAGGGCTCCCTGTCAGTCGGACCTACTGGGAAGGGATAAGACAGGCAGTGACAGGAGGTCAGTCTGCTACCGTCTGAAAGGAAAAGAGAGGGGTTTGAGAGGACATACCACCTAGCAGCCCCGCCAGGGCCTTCCCTGAGAGTGCGGGGAGGGGCCGGGTTGCACCTTCATGGCCCCAGGAAGTATGCCAGGCACTCGGAGGCCTCCTCCTCTGAAGTCTGGCAGGCCGGTTTATTGATAGCCAAGGTCGGCTAGACCGGCAAGGAGTCAGAAGTTGTGCCCCACGCAGGACATCCCCCTCCTGGTATAGAGGTAATGGGGAGTGGAAGGAGTCCCTAGAGGATGCTCTTGGGGAGGAGGCAGGGAAAAAACCCAAGTTTCTAGGCCAGTTTGGAGGCTCATTTCTTGGGGTGTGGAAGAGCTAAATGCAATGTCTCCCCCATACACAGACCACAGCAGGCTCACTTCCCACCAATTTAGATGTCTCTCTAGGCTAATTCTTACTTGTGGATTTCACTACCTTTGTGTGAACAACCCCATTGGTGCCATTATACCAGCAAAAGTAGCCAGCGCATTTGCCTTCAGGCAGGCAGAAAGAGCCTCCCCCCCCCCCCCCCCCCTCTGCTTGTACCTTACCCATACAGCCAAGGGCCTGACTCTGAGCAACACACAGAAAGTGCACCCACGCCCACCTTCAAAAGACATGGATAAGGGCACGGAGCAGTCCTGGGACCATACCTGGGTCCCCTGGACTGTGTCCGAGCATTCCCAGGCTAACCCACAGAGACAGTATTCCTTCAGATGGAGAATGCAGCAGGTGACACGTGCATCGCTTTTGTGGGTTCCTCTATGGCTGTGCCACTGACTTGCTATGTGACCTTGGGCAAGTCACTTAACTTCCCTGGGCTTTGGTCTTGTCGTCAGCAAAATGGTGATAATGCCAATAATCACTTCAGATGTTTAAAACGAGTGAATCAATGTAAAATGTCTGGCACATGGTAAGTGCTTAATAAACATCGGCTTCTGCTTTTGCCACAGTTCTGGTTATTATGCAGCTCTAGGCAGCTCACTTGACCTCTCTGAGTCTCATTGTCCTCCTATGTAAGACTGGTGTAATCCTATCTGTTTTATAGGATGGTTGTGAGAATTAAATAGTGTTAATGACTATTGTAAAGTTTGTAGTAGGTGACTATTCTTTACGTGTTGGGGGGATGACTTGATTTTCAACTCTGAACAAGTTTCTTGTAAGAGCTTCAAAATAGTGACCGTAGCTGGCAAGGGTGCTTGGACACTGTGCTTAACGTCAGCCACATCCCTTTTCCCAGCTGTAAAATGGTATGATAATAACCACCCCTAGGAATCTCAAGGACATTACGAGGGAAAAAATATACAATAATATACAAAGCACTTTGAGCTCCTCTGAAGAGAGACGCACATAAATGGAAGGTGGTGTTATAAGGTGGAGTAATCACGGGTTTCTCTCCCCTCTTTTTATTTAATTAGGAGAAAACTAGTCATTAGGAAGCCTGGTCTTGTTAAAGCTGTGGCCTGGAAAATTGTTTTCTTGGCACCTAATCAGGACTTGTGACATGGCAAGTTTCTGCAAAATGTGGGCAGCAGGGGACCTTCCCCCAGGCTCAGTGACAGGTCTGCAGATGGTGAGGAATTCGCTGTCTGAGGGCCATGGCCTGAGGTGGCTGATGCAGGGCTGGCTGGGGAGCCTGCCTGGTCTCCTGCTCCCAAGGAGCAACTCCCCCCCCCCCCCCCCCCCCCCCCCCCGCCGCCCTTCCCCGGGTCAGCAAGCAGACTGTCCAGCTCAATCGCTTTACACCCTGGGGGCCTGAAGCTACCTTATCTGCATGTTTCAGCTTGCTGCAGACCTGGATCCCCGGTTTTTCACCATGGGCCCTGTTGGCCCTGCTGGGGTGACCTCAGGGCTCTGAAAGCACCTTCCATTTGGCCTTTTCTCTCTAACTCAGTACCCAGAAGAAGAAATCTGCTTGCTCTCCTTAAAATGGGTCATAGCAGAGTAGGCGCTTGGGTCCTACACTTGCCCTACCGTGTGCCTCTGTTCCGGAAGCAGCCCCCTCCTCTCTGCAAGTCCCAACCTGCCCGTTCTCCCGGATTCTCCTGAAAGGCTGCCTCTGCCAGGAGGCCTTCCGCAGTCCGTCCAGGTATCATTGTCCTCTTCCTCTTCCGGACGCTCTTTCGTGTGGTGTGGCGTGTGTGTGTTAGTCCCTGACTCTGGGCCAGTGGAAGGAAGGGAGGAAAATAAGTTAGGGAAGAGAAGGAGGCCCAGCCAGATATCACAGCCAGAATTACTAGCAGAATTAATTGTGCTGATTTCCCCTGGCAGCTCTGACAAAGCCAGCAGGAGACTTTCTGGGAAACCCTGAGATGAGCAGTTCTTGTCAAAATTATGCATTATTTTAAACATACAGAAAATCTTATAATAGATGTGCATAGTTCCACCCACTCAGATTGCCAGATGTTAACGTTTTACCGTATTTGCCTTAACTATCTTCTCATATATTCTTTAAAAGGAGTGAAACTTCTAGATACAGCTAAAGCCCTCCCTCTGCACTGGGGTCACCGCTTTCCCTCCCTCCTTGGGGTCACCGCTTCCCTTTATCCTTTCATAAGGGGCCCTTTACCTGCATCTACGGATGGATTTAGGTGACCGGTAAACCACTGGATTGTAATAACGGAAAATGTAAAATCGTATATGCACCTCTTCCTCGCACACAGCACAGCTACTCAGGAAATCCTCTTGACTCAACCTTCCCCCAGTGTCCGCCGCCACCACTGGCCCAAGCTGTCATTACCTCGCACTTGGACCGTTTGCTTCCCGATGACAGCCAGAGACATTTTAGAGTCTTAGTCGGATCACGTTACCCCTTTGCTCACATCCTGCTAATGGCTCCGGATTGACCTCTGAGTAAAAGTCGAAGTCCTCGTGGCCCCCACAAGGCCCTATGTGGCATCGCCCCCAGCCCCCTGACCTCATCTCCGCTGAGCCTGCCTCCCTCTCCCTCTGTTTGGTCCAGACACGCTGGCTGCACGGCTCGCTTTTGCTCAGACGCACCAGCCCGGCCTTGCCCTGCGCTCTTTCCGGCCGCTACACTCTTTCTCCACTCGCCCACCACGCAAACCTCTCACATGCTTCAGTTCTTTGCTAACATCTCACTTCTCAGGGAGGACAGCCTGGCACACCCTATTTCAAAATGTCGCCTCTTCCCCGCCGATCTCTCTCTTACCCTGCTGGGACTGCTTTCTTCCCATAGTGCTCATTTTCTAGCAAATTGGATATTCGCTTACTACATTTATTACTTATTGCCTATCCTTTCCTGCTAGAATGTGAGCTCCACGAGAGTAGGAATTTCTGTCTATTTTTGCTCACTGATGTTTCCTTAATCCCTGTAGCGGTGCCCAGCGTGACGGTGCCCCAGAGTCGCTGAATGATTAAATGAACGAATGGTTGAATGAATGGATGAATGAATATGAGCATTTCGTGCTGGAGAGGGTCCAGAACTTTCATCAGATTTTCAAAAGTGTCTGTGACACAAAGAAAGGATAGGAACCATTGACATAGTAAATCATCAACAAGTTTACTGGAAACTTTTACTTGCCAGGTAGCCTGCCTGAGGAAGCAGAAGGTCACGAGAAAGTCATTCTCCTCTGACTTGTGTCGCCCCGGAGAACTGCTGTGGTAACTGCCGGGACCTCCTTCCCCAGGACTGGCACTGAGTGTCCCTGGAGCCAGCCCTGGCCTGACTGAGGCAGGGAGCCAGGGATGCCTTGTTGCAGAGTGTGGGCAGGAGCTCTGGCAGGGGGCCGGTTCCAGAGAAGCTATAATTGTCTTCACTTCTGTGTCTGGGGGCAGAGGCCGAATGTGGCCAAAGCCTCCTGAGCTTCCTTGGGTGAACTAGGCAAGGTGCCCAGACCAACGGGAGCTGCTCCCTGACTTGTAGGCTCCAAGCCTAGGCAAGGAGCAAGACCAGGAAATCTCGTAAGAGCCCCAAAAAGGGGAGACCAGACATTGGCCTTTGATGCAGAGAGAGGTAATAGGTGAGTGGGGGGCACCTGGAAAGCAAAAAGATACCAAAGGCCATCTGGAGGTGATAGTGGGAGTGAATTGGAGGTGAGTCAACCAGCTCTCAAGGTAGTTAAAAGACAAGTGGGTAATTGTGGGTGCAGCCGGCGGGTCACACACGGAAAATGAGGAACAAGTGGTTAATTGGGCCCACAAGCCCAGGATCCCGCCTGTAATTAGCAAATTGCAGGGCTTTGATATTTGCTTTGGTAACAACTTATGTAGTAAATTGCAGGGAGGAAAACTGCACCCCCAGCCTGGGAGGTGACCCTCTGTCTATATTCCCTGAGCCATTTTCTCACAACTACTTGTAGGCAGTGCACACATGACTATAACCCCGCATCGGGGTGAGGGGTTCTTGTGCCTTTCTGTAGACTGACAATGGCCTATGACGCTCTTTGTGTTCCCCTTGACCTCTTGTTTAAATTTTTGCCGACTCAGGGCTAAAGTTGAGGCCTCATTCTCCAGTATGGGCCCCCACTGTTCGCACAAGTGCCATAGTTGGGGTTGGCAGAGAGACAAGAGAGCCCTGTTGCAGTGTTGTTGAAATTTGTCCATGAAGATGGCCTGTGCTGGTCCCTGATCAGACACTGGCCTTCACAGATTTCATCTCTGTGGTTACCTTTGCAAGCTTCTGAGAGATTCCAACTCAGGGGAAGACCAGAAATACAGGAAAATTGCTTTGGGATTGTCATTGTAAAACCTTATAAATTGCCATAGATGCAGAGAGACTGGTGAGGACACGTAGGGAAAGAGTACTGTGTGAAAGTGTCAGGAGACCTGGGTTTGAATTTGGATTCTCAACCGACTCTTCGTTGGGTCTTGTCCAGTTACTTAAATACTTGTACATCATCTTTGTCATTTATTGGTCTGTTTTTATTGACTTATTTTTCTCTTGGTTATGAGTGAACATTTTCTTGCTTCTTTAGATGTCTAATAATTTTTTTTATTACATGGTAGACGTTGTGTAGCTATATTGTTAAGTATCTGGGCTTTGCTATCTCCTTTTAAAGAGTGTTAGACTTTGTTTTGGCAGGCAGTTAATTTACTCATGAAATAGTTTGATCTCTTTGAGTCTTGTCTTTAAGCTTTGCTATTCAGGACCCAGAGTAACCTTTACTCCAAGAATGGTTCAGCCACTCTACTCAAGGGTGACTCCTCTAGGCTCTCCATCGAATGGTGCAGGTGTCACCAAGGACTCTCCACTTTGGCTGGTTGGTACACAACCATTTCCACACCTTCTGAGAGCTTTGGGTTGTTCAGGTTACGACTCTCTGGTCATTTCTTTTGCCTGGTCTTGTGGAATTTCACATTATACACACATGGCCTAATACTCAGCAGACTCAAGAGGATATCTCAGCAGATATATGATGTTCTTTTTCTGTATATCTCTTCTCCCTTCTGGAAGTGTTAGCCTCAACTCCTGGCCACCTCAGCTTCTCTGGTCTCTGGCCTCTGTCTCCTCTCCTTAGCAAAGCTGCCAGACTATGCTTGTGATTTCCAGATGGAAATTGCCTCCCAGCATAAATCAGCGTTATTTTAAGGCTCAGCTCATTGATTCTTTCTCTTGGGAATCATAGTTTCACACTGCCTATTTTCCAGTGTCCTAAAGTGGTTGTAATTCTATTAAGACTAGAAGTTGAAGCCTTCTCAAGCTAATAAACCTGCAGTTTCCCCAAAGTGTGGAAACCGAGCATACGGGTATTTGCTTTAAAAGTTAGTTGTGATAACTAAAATATGTAATAGATCACAAAGCATATACCATAATGCATAAAATAAGCAATGAAGCATAACATAAGAACAGTTAATAAGTACTAGTTTTACTTACCTTTTTCTTTGGCACCAAGAGTATAAATGGAGTTAGCGTTTTCATGAAATTGTAGAATTTTAGAGCAGCAAGGGATTTACTTCAGAGAAGATGGGTTTGTCCAAATGCCTCGTTTTACAGATGAACAGACAGAGGTTTAGTGTGGAGATGTGATTTTCCCAAGACCTCATGGTCAGTTAGTAGAAGAAAGACTGGAACTCAGGTGTCCTGGCTTCTAGCCTATGGGGCATCCATGCATTCAGCTCATTTACTGAATATTTACTAAGTTCAGAGCACTGAAATAACTGTTGTATTGCCTCTATATAAAGTCCTGGTTTGCAGAAATGTTTAAAAATTGATTTTGGAACTTGATAGCAGATTCAATAAATCAGCATATAATTTTGGGCTTCTCGGGAGTGGATGGATCTGAATGGTGTTAATTGGGGCAGCCTCCATTGTCCAATGCAGAAATGCAAAATGCTTCCAGCATTTAGCTCCCACAGGATATTCCATTATGTTCAGACATATGAACATGTCAGGTAATTATTGTAGTTTTATGGCTCTGTCAGTCATGGTTATAAGGCGACCAAGGATTTACTCTGCATGCAGCCATTCCAGAGACTCAATGCAGAAATGGATGATAAAACTTTACAGAAAGTGATCAGCATGTTGCAAGATGTGAAAAAAAGCACCATATAAGGTGTCAGGAGGCCTGTGTTCTAGACCCACTTTGTTATTTCTCTTCTCTGGGCCTAGATTTTTCCTAACTGTAAACAAGTACAATAGACTGGATGACCTACCATGCCCATTGTAGCTTGGAGAACCTTTACATCTGGAGCTCTACGTCCAGCTATCTCTAGTGATACGCACGTGAAGCTTGGGGGTAGTGGTGGGTAGGAGCTGAGTATGGAGGCTGTGGAAAGGCCTTCTAAACCAAAGGGGCAACATGAATCAAGGGGATGAAATGGGGATATGGCTAAAATGGAATTTGTGATCTGATCCACAGCTGGGATGTAGAGAGGAATTTGAGGACCTGTGAGCAAGTGTCCCGGGACCCCTGTTTGAGAAACTCTGTATTAAGAGTTAAAATCTGTCACTTGCTTTGTCCACTTAACGTCAGAGATTGTAAACACAAGTGTAAATACTACAGAGATTTAAATAGTGAGGTAGGATTGAGCAGAAGGTGGATATTCTCTCTCTCTGTCCTTAAGATAACCACTGACACAGAAACAGAAAATCTCAAAATCTTACATAGAACTCTTCTCTCCTCCCAGAACAATGCTCAGAGTTTTGGAGACTCTGGTTTGCAAAACAGTCGTGAATGGAGAGAGTGGTAGGTCATATAGCACATGCTGATTAGGAGGAGATCCTAGACACTTTGAATACGAGGCTTAAGGATTGGAAATGATTCTGGAGGTTGTGGGAGTGATTGCAACTTCACGGGCAAAAGACTTACATGTTTAGCTCTGTGTTTCAGCTTTCTCTGGTTATGGCATGGAGGGTGGACTGGATGGGGAAGAAAGGAAGGAAGGGAAGGAAGGAAGGGAAAGAAGGAAGGAAGGAAGGAAGGAAGGAAGGAGAGAATGATAAAGAAAAAGAGAAAGAAAGAAAGAGAAAGAAGAGAGAAAGAGAAAGAAAAAGAAAGAAGATAGAAAGAAAAAGAGAAAGGAGAAGAGAAAGAAAGAGAAAGGAGAGAGAAAGAGAAAGAGGGAAAGAAAGAAAAAGAGAAAGAAAGAAAAAAGAGTAAGAGAAAGAAAGAAAGCGAGAAAGAAAGAACGAGAAAGAGAAGGAAAGAAAGAGAAAAAAGCAAGCAGGCATTAACTTGAAGAGTTTATTCTCTGTTGGCATCTTCTGAGGACACACCTGGGCCAGGCTCTGGTGCACAGATTGTAAGAGACTGTGTCATTCTCTTCTCTGGGGCTGGATAGTAGCACCCGGATTAAAGCCCACAGGGTGGCCTTGCTTTGGGAGATGCAGGTTCTGCTGACAGGGCCCCGTGGAGCTTCACCTCAGCTGCCGATCTTCCATGTGTGAGCAACACCAAGCCCCCTTTCTGAGCCTCCTGCTTGATTTGCACTTTGCTCAAATCAGCCAAAGCCTCCCCACTGGCCTCCTCCCTTTATCTCAGTTCCAAGGGACCAGCTTTCCTGGAGCAGGGGAACTCCTGCTCAACTCGTTAGTCACGACTTGTGGCACCAAGCGCAGAGCTGTTCGCCAGCCAAGTGCAGCTGGAAGTGGGGAGCACTGTCGGCAGAGCAGGGATTTAGCGGGAGCACTCTCAGCAGAGCAGAGATTGCAGCCAACCAGCTCTCGCCTTTCCCCGCTTCCTCGCTGTCCTCACCCGAGGTCACACACAGCCTGGCAAAGTAGCTGTAAGTCTACAATCGCCAAGTCACAGAGAGCCTGCAGGTTCGGACTTCCTTTCTTTGCTTCTAATCCCAATTGAATGTCGCACTTTTCTACACCGACCGTTGAGGGGTTGGGTCTAAGTCCTCGATCTGGGTGTGCTTGTGACTGCTTTGACAAGGCGTACGGTAGGAGTGACCCTACATTCCGAAGCTGGGTCATAAAAAGCCACGTAACTCCACCTTGTGCACCGGAGACTTAGCTCTCTGATCAGCAGTCCCCACTGAGCCCAGCCTTCCAGCCGCGGCCACCCGTGAGCCTGACATGCGAGTAAAGCTATCTCAGATCCTTCAGACCCACCCACCTGCCAGCTGAATGCCTCCGAGGAGCTGTGGCTCGTGCCATGTGGAACGGAATCGCTCAGCCAAGCCCCACCTGAATTCCTGACCCATAAAAATCATGACCTACAATGAGATGGTAGTTTTAATCTGCTAGATTTTGGGATGGTTCGATATACAGCAATAGATAGCCAGAATACTGGATATAAATAGAAGAACTTGATGGCTTTTGATACATTTAGGCTGATTTCATGTGATTTACCCCACTCCCTCTGCTCCTGACCATGAAAATTCCCTTTTGCTTAAAACTTGGATCAAGTTACCTTTCAAATGAACCAGAACCTCACTTGGGTTCATGGACCCAGCAGAGCTTTCAAGCTTCCGGGATCTGGTTTGGTTGTCAGTGAACGGCCGCATCCCCGGCCACACACCCCACGTATTCCGACACAACGGCTGCAGGCTACCTTCGTCCAAATGATTTGCACAATTTGTCACGAATGGCCAGTGTGGCCACAAAAGCCATTTTCTATGGCTCGGGATAAACGACGTAGAGACGACATGTTACCAGCATTTCCACATTCAGAAACGTGTCTTCCTATTTCTTGGCGTGCACCTACCCTCACATGGGGAGTATAGGGTTTTCACATGGCTGGTTCTCCCCCCACCCATTACCGTCATTTCTGTCCTTACTTCCCAGGCAGAGCTGGGGCTGAGGCATTTTTTAAATGAATATAGGAAGTCAGTGAGAACTGAGGGGGACCAAGGCATCAGCCTGTTTTTCAGCCTTGACTGCGGGGGAAGTTTCCTGCTTCCCGCGTGGGGTGAGTGTGGGAGTAGGGGGCGGTGTGGCACCATGATCAAGAGGTGGTTGCTCTTCTCTCAGGGGTGCTCAGGGGACAGGCATGGACTTGGAGTCAGAAGGGCGTGGCTTCAGACCTGGGCTCTACCACATGCTCCCTCTGTGACCTCAGTGAGTTATTTAATGTCCTTGAGCCTTAGTTTTCTCAGTAGTCTAAAGGATACACTTTTAACCAATTTCACAGGAAACACAAGGCTCTTAGTTTGGGTTTGGCCAGAAGCAGACCCTGGGATAAGGATGTGTGTAGCCTACTTGGGAGGAGGAGGGAGCACAGGGAGAGGCGTGGGCAGGGACATAGGGAGGCAAGGGCAACCAGGAAAGGGCTTCCTATCCAGCTAGCTGTCACTGGGGGCACCTGCAGCTTAATCCCCACAGAGACACTGCTGGAGTAGTCCTGGGGAAATCGAGATGGTTCGTCACCCTCACTCATCCGCCAAAGTATTAAATAAGGATATTGTTTGTAACCAGAAAATGAGAAGGAAGAGTTCTATAGATTTGCAAAGTGTTGAGAAGAAAGTTTCTAGATGTGTCTCCAAAGTCAAGTTTCTGAGAAACTTGCCGAGAAAGTTGCAGTGGAGGGAAATTTGAGCCAGGAGATTCGGAGTCCCATTTATGAATGCTACACTGTGTGACTTTGGAAATTATTGCAACCTCGCTGAGTTTGCTCACCTGAAAAATGCAGATGACAGCCCATCCTGTGTTGCTCACAGGGCTTGAAGCTCTAAGCAAGCGCCATGATGGAATCGGAAAGTTTATGTGTTTGCAGATGTTCAGTACCTCCCGGCAGGGTGACTAAGAGCCACAGCCAACAATCACCGTGGAATACCGTGCATTCAGGTCATCTTGATGAGTCAGTGGGAAGTCAGCCCTGTGGGAATATGGAACATCTCCACACACAACTCTAATACCACGTAGGAGAGTCACGAGATACTGTCAACTGATAGACCAACTGCAGTTCCCCCTGACACCTGAGAACACATCGTTCTCTTCCGAAGGTCTCCAAGGTGCAAGATTTGTCTCCAGAAACTCAGAGGAAACAATATACTAATGAAAATGAAATGTCCAAGTCATCAGAACTCTTCTATCCCAAGAGTCTGTAATGACCTTCCCGTCTCCTCCGGTGGCCTCTCTTCTACATTGCTTTTGTGACCTGGGTCAGCTGCCTAGAAACTTGGCTGCTGATGTCACCTGCAGCCTCCCTCCCTTCCTCCATGCAGGGTACTGTGGCCCTGTTTATTACTTTAGTGTCTTTGTTTAGTTTAAGCAGCTTGCTGCTGCTGACCTCGCTGTGGTCTCAGAGTAGGTCAAGACTGGGCTCTGAGGGCGCCGGGGTGGCTCAGTCAGTTAAGCATCTGCCTTTGGCTCAGGTCATGGTCCCAGGGTCCTGGGATCGAGTGCTACATTGGGCTACCTGCTCATCGGGGAGCCTGCTTCTCCCTCTACCCTTCCCCCCTGCTCCTGATCTCTCTCTCACGCTCTCCCTCTCTCTCAAATAAATAAATAAAATTTAAAAAAAAAAAAAAAGAAAGAAAGACTGGATTCTGGACCCGGCCTCTCCCATCTGCCTTTTCCAGAATCAGATCTATAGATGTGAGGCCTGGGGAGTTGGGGTGGCATGACTTGGGCTCCGATAGATTTCTGTGTACCCAAGTCTCATCTTTGGGGGACTGTAGGGATTGGCTGCTAAAGGACATAGAGGGAAGGTTTGCATGCATCTTCTGCGGCATGTTATGGGCCCTCCAGATTAGTGGCTTTCAAACTTCAGCATGTGGAAGAACCTAGAGCACATGTTCAATTGTGGTTTCTGGGTCCCGGCCCCCGGAGTTTCTGATTCGGTGCACTGTAAGAATCTAGGTTTTTCAATATGCTGCTGGCTTACTTCTGATACCTGTGCTCTGTGCGTTATACTTTCTACAACTGCTGCTAGAAATCGGGGTGCTTTTAGTTAAAGAGATATTCTGGCTAAGCCAGAAATATGTGTCAAAAACTTTTAGACACTGAGAATGTGATATGTTAAAAATAACTTAGTTTTCGTGCTTTGCCTCAGGGTATTATTGTTGGCCGAGGGAATCGTTGTTTAGAACTGAAACAAGTTTGGGGGTGTTTTTCATTTTCTGATTGTTTGGATGTTGGTGAAATAGAAAATGACCCGAGCTCTTGGACACCTTTGCAAACATGATCTCTTCTGCTCTCCTGATGTCAGGAAAGTGACATACAGAGAATATTGTACCTATTTTATTTATGTATGTATTTACTTTATCAATCTTTTTATCTATCTATCTATAGCGTAGTATTTTATTGATAATAAATTGTACTCATGGGTTGAATGGAGTACTCACAAGCATTGTATTCTTTAAATATATCTCTCTTTATTCCCTGATAGGCACCAACAAAGCAACTGAGAAAAAAAAATCAATGGAAAAGGAGGGAAAATATGAATGCTGTCATTCTTTAATTCTAGGATCCTTGATATGCATTTCTTAAGGAAGTTCTAAACATTTTCAAATCAATACCAAATTTTCTTTTATTATTTAATGCAACCTACTATACCCGTTTTATAGAAGGACAACTTGGCCAAGTTCCTTGGCTTAAAAAAAACCCCAAACTGTGCATTACTTTACCCCTCCAGAGCATTTGGACGTGTTCCCTTACTTGACCTTCACAGGAAACTAACTGTTGCAGGTGATTTCAGGGTGTCCATTTCACGGGGGAGGGAATCTGGGCTTGCGGAGCTCAGGGGAAGCCGCTCCAGGTCACCAAGCGGATGAATGAGGACCCCAGGACCGACCTGGCTGTTCTGGGTCGCCCAGCTCACCTTTTCAGGGCCTCCAACTGCCCCTTGGGAGGCAGTGGCAGGACTGAGACTGCAACCAAGAGACCCCGATTCCTGGGGAAGCAGATGGTTTTTCCAGGCCCGTGGACACCTCTGCTTCCAAGATTTAAGATCCATCGTGACAGGTTGCTAGATCCGCCCATCACATCACCTCCCAAGCAGGGAAAAATGAAAAGGGGCCAACTCCTGATGATCCCTTTAGGACTTCCTGGATAAAACAAGGACAGATGGCAACTTAATTTAAAAGAAATGGAGGAAAAAATGGGAGATAAAAGTGACAAATGGACATGGATGTGTTTCCACAGGCATGGCCTCCCGGCTGCATACCTGTCTTCTGTCAGCTCTGTCTGCGTCTGGCACCTTGGTCTCACCCCCTCCAGGGCGCCCAGGGAGGTGAGGCGGTGAGCACGGACAGCTGTTGGAATTTATGGGACCAGAGCGGCCCCTCTTCCCACCCTCGTGGTAGGAAGGGGAAGCATGATCCATTTCCTCCTGGGTAAACATTTTCACAGGAAGCATTTGTCAAATGTCAGCAGGGCAGTGGAGGGGACTGGGATCCATCAGACAGGATCTGCTGCACTCCTGCTCTCCCAGGCAAAGGCCACGGGTTTTCTCCTGCACCTTCCCACCCTCTCTGTCTCGTATCCCAGCCTCTCTCAACTCCTCTTGGAGTCAGAGGGCTTCGAGCTCATCCCTTGGCCTTGGCTGATGCTGCATGAACACTTGCCAGGACTCTGCAGTAGCATCCTTAGAGGTCCCTTGCTCCTATCAAACGGCCTCTAATCCATCTTCTATACGCACGTCTTACTCAGAGGAACCTTTCTAGACCCTAGGTCTGATCCTGCTATGCTCTTGCTTATAGACCTTCAGTAGCTCTCCTGCCTCTTAAAGGCCTGACCCAAACTCCTTCACCTGCTCTTCTCTGTCCTTTGGGACCCATCCTGCCCTTTTGGCCTCCCATGTCTCCTTCCTTGCCAGCCTCCCGTGGGCATCCCGTGTGTGAGACCCTGAATTTCTTGTAGCTCCCCAAATGTTCCAGACTCTCCCCTCACAGTTCTGTGCCCATATGGGCTCTAAAGCCAGACTTCCTGGGTTTAAAACTCAGACCTGCCACTTACGTAGCTGTGAGATTGAGAGTGAGGTCCTAACGTCACTGGGCCTCAGCTTCATTGTCTGTAAAATGGGGATAATAATGGGATCCATCTTGTGAAGCTGATGTGCAGGCTCATTGGCTTAGTACATGTAATGTTGCGCCCAAGGCCTGGTATGCAGTAGGTGCTTAGTCAATGCTGTCGCTGTTCTCGGTGCAGGAACAACTCTTCCTGCCTGGAAATTTCCTGGGCGAGGCAAGTTCTGTCGGTGCCCTTCTCCTGTGGCCCTTCAGGGAAGCCTGCCCGCGCTGCCCGAGGCGGGTACCTCTCGCCTCTCTCCTGTGCTCACGGCTGCCCGCGCACATCTTTCCCGCGCTCCTCACGCTGTCGTTACCTGCCTCGCTGGCCTCGTCCCCAGGCTTCAAGCTCCTTGAGGGCAAGGTTTTGTCATTTTTGAGAGCCAGGGCCACGTGTGGGTCACTGTGGTGCTTGCCATGCCCTGACACTTAGTAGGTCCTACCACGCATCCGTGGAGGGAGTGGACGGTGCGCAGAGCCGGCATGGATGGCCTGGTTGACGGCCCGGTCACGGATGTGCTGTGTGACTGGCCACGGATACCTCTCCACTTCTTTGTTTCCTGAGAAATAAAACGGCCCGCTGGCCTCCCTGGTCTGTTAGGCGTCCCAAAGATCGCAGTCCCTACAGGGCCCCACAGGCACGACGCTGGGAGGCCTGACAGGATTTGGGACGGAGAGCCTTAGTTATTGTGCTATCACCAAACGTCAGCATGTTAACCCGAGTGGATTTACAGGGACCTGGTAGAGCTCTGTGGCAGGCCCCTTCATTCGCCCAGGCTCCTTCCAAGGCCCTGTACTTGGTAGCATACTTGTCATTTTGTATTCTTTTTCTTAAAGATGCCCCCCATGCCCCCCAAACTGCACAAGTTTTGAGGACTCCCAAACCCCAGTGGCCCGGAGAGTTAATCCTTCCCCAGTGAGCTTCCCCGTCCTCTCTGCCTCTAGGCCTCTGAGTCAGGGAGGAGGGCCAGGAGCCACGACCCTGTCACTCGGCCCTCTCCGGGCTTCCGCACCGTCACCTGCGCCTGAAGGGCAGCTGTGGGGGTTGCCCAGGTCCACACAGAACACCTCCCGTCGCCCACACCCACTCTTCCTCCCCTGGGGTTTCTCAGGTCCTCAGAACCTCCCTGTTGGTTTGGCTCTGAGCCTTGCCACATCCCTCCCCACACATCTCCCCACCACACCCTGCTTTGAGCCGGCCTCCTCGAGTGAAGGCCCGCTCGGACTTTGGGCGTTCAAGCCTCTCCCTTCCAGGGCATGGCCTCCAGCTCCATAAACCACAGTTACGGTAAACAGCCTCTGCCCCAAGCCTGCACTGCAGGCCTGCGGGTCAGAAAGGCCGGCCTATCCCTTGACCAGTTTCCATGTGTGGGAAGAGGGAGCCGGAGATGGTGGGGTGACACTAGACACATTCAAACCATTTCCTTAGGGAGGAAATGTCATTTTCATAAATACGCTATTTGGAGGCTACCTACACACACCCTACAGGGCCCAGTTCTCAATCCTGGTTGCACTTTTGAATCACTCGGGGAGTTTGAAAATGTACTGATGCCTGGGTCCCTCTCCAGAGGTGCTGTTTTAATTGGTGTGGGATGCAGCCTTGGTAGAAGGAATTTTTAAAGCTCCCCGGATGAGTCTAATGCATGGCCAAGACTGACAGTCACGGACTGCTTCAGGGAACACATTCTGTGAACGTGAAGGCAGACAAAAAGGAAAGGTGAGGGTTGGAACAAAATGAATTTTAGCATGAGTAACTTAACAAGCTTGATGACTTCGCCTGCCAGATTTGACCTGAAGTGATGCAGCGCTGCCCTCCCCTCCTCCAGCCCACAAAAGGGGAGGCGAGCCCAAAACTCTGTGTGGTGGGTGAGGGTCACACTGGCTCCGCCCACCCCCCCACCCTCCAGGAGGATCGGAGTTTTAGGGGAGATGCAGTGACTTTTAGGGGAGCAGGGCCAAGGCTTCTTGACTTTGGCATGCCCTAGGCCTGAGTCAGAGGTCATGGTTTTGTGGGGAGCTTGAATCAGGGGTGCAGTGTTTGAATTCCAGCAGCACCCCCAGTGCTGTCTCACACCTGCCCTTCCTCCTGTCTCCTCTGCTGGGGGGTGGGGGAGATTGTACCATCATTGTCTTGGCTGTTTAGACTCCAAAAATCCACTCACCCTGGACTCTGTTTCTCCTTCCTCCAAATCCAGTTGGTCAGCAGGTTCGGTGCACTCATCTGCGGATCATTCTCTACACTGCCCTTCCTCCCCCTTCCCACTGCCCAGGGACCCATTAGGATCTCACTGGCTACTTCCCCTAGAAACCCGTGCATTAGCTTCTGGGCTGCTTCGGACTTCCTGTTTCCTCTCCCTACACCAGACCAATGTTTCTGTCTTAGAACGCAGTCTCCAAGTGAGCCAAGGGCCAAAATCTTCGGTGACTTCCCTTGGCCTAGCATAGTGGCTCTTAAAGTGTCTGCCGGGGACCAGCCGTAGCCTCTCTTGGACACTTGTCAGAAATGCGAGCTCCCGGGCCCCGGCCCAGAACCACTGAATTGGAGCCTTGAGAGCGAAGCCCAGTGATGGGTTTCAACTGCGCTTCAGGGATTCTGATGTGCGGCCTAGACAATTCAGTCCACACTCCTGTGTGTGGCATTCAGGGTCTCCCATCCTCTGGTCCAATGGCCCTGTTTGTCCAGTGTGTGGCTGTTACATCTCCCAGAGCCCTTTCTGCGGGACTCCTCTCAGGCCGCCCTTGGGAAACCTTTTTTTTACCACTTCTAAGTATCTACATCCATTTCTCCTTCAAGATCCATCACTGATTTTGACAGATTGCAAGATTCCTCCTATGGGAACATTTTCTCCTTCCTCCTTCCTTGACCTCCATAGCAATACTTTCTTCCCTTCTCTCTCTCTCTTTCTCCCTCCTCCTCTCTTTCTCTTTTTCTGAGTTTCACCTTTAAAGCAGGACTTCTCTCCATCATGACTACCTATTAGGATTTTTCAAGGAACCTCAAAAAATATGTATACCCAGGCCATACTCCAGAGCAATCAAATCAGAATTTCAGGAGGAAGCCTACCGTCATCTATTTTAAAAGTTCCCCAGATAATTTTAACGTGTACCTGAAATTAAGTTCCCCTCTCATAAAGCAACCAGAGGGAAAACCATGATGGGAAGAGATACGAATGTAAAGGTAAGAGACCCAGGGTACACTCAGGTCAGGGCTCTGTCCCAACTGGCCGTTTAACTTTGGGCAAGTCACTTCTTTCTGGGCTCTTGTTTCCCAAACTGCCAAATGAGGCACTGTTTTAGATCAGTAGCTCTCAAAGTTAGCAGCTGTCTGGATCCCACCCCTAGAGATTTCCATTTAATCGTTGAGTGTTGTTTGTTGAGAACCATTCTCGTCGACCTTCCCCAAGGGCCCATGAAACTGCGTGTACAGTGGTTTACTATGGGAGCAAAGATGGCTGCCTCTTCAAATCCTAGGACTTCTCTGCCCTGGCACCTATTCACCTTCCCTCCCCCTAAGGATGAACCCCCATGCCTCCCCTCAGTGATGAAGGGCAAGAGAAGTTTTCCTTATCTGATAGCAGGAGAGCCAGGGATATTTCCAACCGACCCCACAGGCGTCCATGGTGGGGGTGTTGTGGCAGGAGGTGCTTTAAGGACCCAATGAACATCCTCACTGGAGGCCTGGTGGAGGGTCACTGTAGGGGCCCATTCTTCAGCAACCTCGAGGCCCAACCTCATGCTTCACAGTTCCATATAACTTGTCATACCGGCCACAGACGGGGAGACAAGGATTCCGTCACGGTCAGGCCAGGGTCTTATTTAAAGGCGGGTATAAGACGAGAACTCATACGTAGCAGAAGGGAGGCGGCGCCAACCTCAGGCGGCAGAGAGGGAGTCAGGCAGCCCGAGGAGGGCAGAATGAATGACCCAGCAGTGAGGGCGCGGGGGCAGAGGAAACAGCCTGCTTCATTAAGGGGTGCGGGCAGGAAGGGAAGCCAGCCCTACATAAGCACCTTTCTGAGGAAGGTGTTACTGATCCCCAGAGACACCCAACAGCCTTCCACAATGGGCCCCTCTGTTTATCTGCACATCAGGCTGTTCCTTTACAAAGGGAACCAGCCCAAGTGCAGGGCAGCCCAGAGCAGAAGAGACCCTCCACCTCAGGGCCAGGACAGTGGAGAAGATGAAGATGGGAAAGATAGTCCCTGAAATCTTCTCCCTCTCTCCCGCCCCCCTGGGAATGAACGCTTTTCTTACTCTCTGCTGTGTTCTTCCACAGCCCGCCCGTCAGTGATGGATTCCCTCTCCCGGAGCCAGGCTGCTGCTGGAGGAGGGAGGGGCCGTGTCTTGCAGTGACGGACCTCGCCTGCTGAGGGAGGCCCGAGTTGTTTTGCAAATGAGAAAATAGTCGTGGGGGTGCCGTGTCTGGCCCAGGCCAGACCAGGGAGCCAGGACAGAGGTCAGGCCGTCTGTCTGGAGCTTGGAGCACTAGACCATGCTTCCTGATGACTTGACTGTCTAAGCTATTGAGGAAGAAAATGCGCACAGAAAAGGAGATTTGTTTTGACTCCTAGACACTGGCAGGGACGACTTTCCCTGTGGAGGGGATGAGGGTGTCACAGGGCAGAGGGTGTAACACGCCTGCACCCCACCCTCTTCCCTGTGTAGTGTCTGGCAAAGTCTGGGGGTGGGGGGGAAGTTCCCCAAGGTTAAGACTCCTGGGGTTGCTCTAGGCAAAATGGAAGTTTGGGGGCTTGAATTTCAGTCAAATAAAGCTTTCTGGTCCTAAGGAGGAAGAGAAGTCATAGAAGTCACCACTGGAAGGCTCATGGTGGCTTTGGATGCATTGAACCCCCTTTGCGAGGCTATTCTTTGCTTGCCTTTGAAGTAGAAGGATCATTAGGGTCTGAATTCCGTTTGCAGGGCATGGCTGGGGTAGGAGATGGGAGGAGAGGGTTTTCTGGGCACTGCATTTGAGGTTTGGTGTGCCCCCAGATCTCCACGCAAATGGAAAGGGCATGGGGGCATTTTTGGACCCCTAAATTGTAAAGTGGGCAGAGAATCTCAAAATTGGAAGGGAACCTCAGACCGCCCGACCTGCTGGCTTCCCACAAGGGGAGACTGAGGCCCTGGGATGTGTGGTGACAGGTTCTCCAGGGAGCTGTTGACAGACTCAGGCCCAGAGCCGACTAAGCTCAGCCCCGGGCACTCTCCTTGGCTCTGTGGGCACTTTCTGCCTCGGGACTCCACTCTGTGCCCTTTGGCCGGCTCTTCATACCCCTGCACTCTGGGAGGGCCATCCCCAGCTCTGTGATTTTTGGCAAATCTCTTAACCACATTGTCATTCAATCCAACCCAGGTGGGAGGCATGACCCAGGCTCCTAGGAAACCCGCTGTGGCACCCAATCGACCCTTCTCTGCCAAATCTGCCACCGCCTTGGAAAGAAGTGGTTGGGGAGAAAGATTGAAGAGAGTTTACATCGCTTAACGACATTGACAAAGGCGTGGCCTATGCAAACCACCCCCTCCCAAAGCCCCAGAAAGAATGTAAAGAAGAAATGTCCTAAATGAGGAGCCTTCACAAGATCTTCATTGCTTCTTTCCCACACTAATCCACAGGATTTGTTTAAGAAAAAAGACAAAAAGTTTAAGTGCCCGGGTGGCTCAGACAATTAAGCGTCCGACTCGATTTCAGCTCAAGTCTCATGATCTCAGGGTCGTGGGATCCAGCCCTGCATCGGGCTCTGCGCTCAGGGGGAGTCTGCTTGAGATTCTCTCTCCCTCTCCCTCTGCAACCCCCCCTTGTGCTCTCTCTCTCTAAAATGGATAAATAAATCTTTAAAAAAAAAAAAAAGGAAAGAAAGAAAAAAACCAAAAAACAAAAAGGAGGAAAAGATTGAAGTGAGGCCAGACATGGTGGCGGCCCCCAGAGAGATCAAGCCACGACAACTGTTGATTGCATCAATTAAGGCTGCCCACAGAAAGCCATTGAAGGACCCACAGTTTAAAATGCTACTTATTTCCCCAGAGAATTTTAGAACTGGCCAACCCTTAAGGTCTATCCCACCCACAGAAAGGGAAAACCTAGGTTCAGAGAAGGGAGGGATGTTGTCCAAGCTCAAACAGCAGGGTCAAGAGAAACCCCAGCTCTTTCCTGTCTGTCTAGGGCTCAGCTCCATCACATGGGCTGTTTGCACAGGTGAAGATCAAGTCCGCATCTCTGTGTTGCTCAAGCAGCAACTGACGGCAGCCTGCCAGGCGAAAGCCTGGGCCAGACTCCCGGCCAGATACTAGCTTAATAACAAATGTCTTTGTCTGGTGGATCACACTGCCTTTTGAGCTCCAGTGGGCAGGTTAGGGGAAGCCATAGTTCCTGAGATATGGGTACAATTCCAAGTCTCTCCAAGAGCCACCTGAAGAGAAGTGAGCTAGGAGGAGAGAGAACGTTTGTATGGTTAGCTCTGCCACCCGAGCCTCCCTCGAACACCCCAGAGACACCCCCTTTCCACAGTGGAGGCCAGGCACCCGGTCAGTGGACTCTGCAGAGTGCCTGGGTCCTGCTGGGTGCTCCTGGATGGGATGCATGCTGTGGGGAGGCCTGAAAACTACTGGAGAGGAGCAGGGTCTAGTGAGTGTGTAGAGGTGATGGGGCCACTCTGCTAGGGGGGCAGCATGGGGCTGATTCTAGCAAGGGAGACAGGCCTCGGCTGTGGAGGAGGAGGGTGCAGGTGCAAGAAGGTAAGCAGGTAGGGATTCCCCCACCTACCAAGTGACCAACCTTGTGAGCCACAGAGCTTGGGGTTTAAGAAAGAGGCTTAGCTGTCAGGCAGAAGGTCCTGACTCAACCTCTCTCTAGCCGCATGAACATGGGCAAGTTACTTAGCTCTTTTGAGCCTTAGTTTCTTCATTAGTAGGCTGTGGGTTAGAATGCCTACCTCACAGGTTATTGCGAGAATTCAGTACAGCAAGACATGTCAAGTGTTTTCCACAGGGGCTGGCATTCAATATACCATTATTATTATTGGGTTTTTCTTTCAGGGATCCTTTCCAGACCCCAGAAAGCTGCTTGTTTATAGGACAGGAGTCTTTCTTTTGGCACCCAGGTGAGATACAAGAGGGAAAACAATATCTGTGGTGCTTTTTTGTGGGACATCACCTGTCTGTGTTGCTTTTTACTTCAGCTAGGGTATGTGGGGCTAGAAGGTGAGGAGGCCTTGTAGGCAGCCTGTGGCTACAGGATCTCTTACAAATGCTTCCAAGGCACAAAGAGAGGCTGCCTTCTTCTTAGGACATGGGCCTGAGATGAGGTCCCTCCTCCATTCCCCGCTCTTGCTCAGGCCTCTCTTATTGGAAGAGCCTCTCTCACACAGTGACACTCCGTTCAGGTTCCTCATGGTTGGTCTCACAGGGTGGGAAGGGGCTCAGACAGTCAAGTCGGGTCTGGCTCAGGTTTCACCTACCACTTGCCTCTGGGAGCTGCTAGGCTCAGCACTACTCAGGGAGCTGGGCATTCCCTGTGGCTCCCTCTTTCTGAGGGCGTGGGCTGGCTGGTCCCAGAGGCGGCTCTCCATGCGGGCCTGAGGGCCCTCCCTCAGCCTTTGGGCTGCCTCATCCCCAAGGGCTCTGGCTGGCCGGAGGATTGGGAAAATGCTGCACTTCCAGGCCGCCCTAGGGAGGGGCTGGGGAATCTTCATCAGATCTGGAGGCAGCTTGGGAACCAGAGCAAGGGTTTGGGCAAGATTTCCTCAGGTCAAGGTACAGCTCCCTTCCTCCCCACCTTCATACAGATTGTAGTTTCACCTCAAAATAAACTTGGAGCAAATATTTAAAGAAGAATTGAGGGAGGAGGGAACAAATTATTAATCTTCCTGGGGCAGTCACAGGTCTTAGTATGAACATGACTTCCTATGAGTCCTTAAAACAAACTGTGGCAGAGACTGCTTGCAGTCAAGATAATTTTGTTTTCTTCTTCCTGGTCATCAGCCAGACTACATTTCCCAGACTCCCTTGCAGCTAAGCACAGTCATGTGATGGAGGTCTAGCCAGTGGAATGTGAACAGGAGCGATGAGTGCCACTTCCAGGTCTGGCCTATCAGAACATGTCAGGTGCACTCCTACATGTTCCTTTCCCTTTTGGGCCAAATGAAGATAATGCCCAGGTACCCTTGCGTGCCATGTATTACGATGGCCATGTCCCTCCAGCCTGGATGCTTGCAGACCCAAGTGGAGGAGGGTCACTGGGTTGACTCCTTCACGAGCTCAAAACTGATATGTGACCAAGAAATAAACACCTACTGTATTTGAACTGTTATGGATTTTGGAGTCTGTTTGCCAGAGCAGTGCACTTATACTAATTCATATAGAACAAACATTTGAGCTAGAGAGATAGCTTCTGGTCTTTGTAATCTATAAACCTATACTGTCTATTTTCATTCTTTGTGGTAATTAGGTTCTATAAAGTTGCTGTGAATACTGAATTAGCAAATACGGAGCCACTGCTCCTAGGAGAAATTCAGGGTTAGCTTTCTGTGAGTCTCTGGTCACAACATTTTGATCAATACTAATCTTATTTGATGTGTGTTTCTGTTTAAAGACAACTTATTTAAATATATTACTAGTTTATTAACAGTGAACTCACAGCCAACAGCACCGTAACTCACACTGGAGTGAAACTTATCTAACAGGCATATTATTTGCTCCCCAAGGTACATCCCAGCCTTCTTGCACTAAGCAACACTAGACGGCACGTCGGCACTATTCTTGGGGATCATTTTAAACAGTGAAATCTTTTTTTTTTAAGTACAAAAATGCAAAAAACCCACCCCAAAACAAACAAAAAAACCCAAAAACCCCACCCTGGCACTAAATAGATTGTGAATAGGACACTTCACAGTATGAGAGCTTAAACAAGAAGGCACAACATGGACCTCCGCTGGGAACATGCGTGTCGAAGGGACTCAAATTCTTCGTCCCTCGGCAAATGTCTACAAATGACTGCTAAAACAACACGGTATTGACTCTGGGGATAAAAATAGGTGAATCCACAAATGATGAGGCTAGACTCTTGCTAGATAACACGATACCACACTGACCAGGTATCGTGTTGTGCACATCCTGGCTGGTCAGGAGGACTGGGATGAGGTGGACTATGGGAAGTTTCGTACTAGCTGGCAGTGCGCGTGGCTGGGTGTGTAGACCTGTGTGTGCGGCTCCCAAAAACCCGGTGGCTCAGTACATGCTGCCTCCACTTGCAATGGCTTGTGCAAGGATGTCTTTGGGCTGAAGATGGCACCAGGGTCCGCCCCTCAAGCCCTGTCATTTTTAAGGGATGGCAGGATCCCTGGCAGGATCCAAGGTGACTACTCTCTCAGTGGCTGATTTTAAGACAGAACCAAACTGTGGGACCATTTTTGGTTGCATGAAAACACCATGTTCTTTCTCACTTTAAGTCTTTATATAAGTGGCTCTCTGTGTGTGTGGAATTCCATATTCTTCGTCTTCTCTTTCTTCTCCCCGTTCACGCTGGCTGCCTAATGGGTATCCACCCATCAAGTCATGGTCACTTATTCCAAGTTTGGATTCCAAGGTGGAATTAGGTGGCCCAGCGCTATGCTTCTCGGAACATTCTACTTCCTCCAGGATTAGTATTCATTATGTTTTGTATTTTTCTCTCTCCTTGACTGGACTGTACCTTCCCTGAGGGTAGGAAACTCATCTATTGTATCCCCAGTCAAACTGCCTTAAATAATGAAGCTGTGCATTGGCTCTTAGAAATAAACATGCTAGGGGTGCCTGGATGGCTCAGTCGGTTAAGCAGCTGCCTTCAGCTCGGGTCATGATCCCAGGGTCCTGGGATCGAGCCCCACATGGGGCTCCCTGCTCAGCGGAAAGCTTGCTTCTCCCTCTCCCACTCCCCCTGCTTGTGTTCCCTCTCTCGCTGGATCTCTCTCTGTCAGATAAATAAATAAAATCTTAAAAAAAAAAAGAAATAAACATGCTAGAGGGTAGGCCTCAACATTGCTTTAATTCAGTGGCTCAGGGATATAACCAAGAACCCAGTTTCTTTTGCTTTTTCCTCTCTGCCTTCATCCCAGAATGGGCTCTCCTGTTTTGGCTACATAGTGTCTGTTAAGAGCCTCCAGGATACTGGCTTTCTTGTCCATGTGCAGAGAAAGGATGAAAGTTCAGATTGTTTCTCCTCCAATGATCAGACAAAGTCCTGGGCTTCCGTCTGATTGGATGATCTGAAGTCGTACGTCCACTCCTGAACTGTGGAAAGAGGAAGAGAATTACCAGGATTGATTTAGATCTTAGAGTTAGGTTGGGACCAGTTGTACAAGACTGAATGAGCATTATAAAGTGGAGTAAGGGTAGAATGGGTGTTGGGGAGGCCAACTGTACTGCCCAGTAGGTTCTAGAAGAGCTGGTGTCCTGGACAAATTATTAGAGAAGACGCTCAGACTCACATGGACGAGAGGGGAACCATTTCCTTTGTACTGAAGTAGAGGGCTTTGCAGCAAGGCAGGTGCTACTTTTAGAACGAAGGCCCATTAGGACTTGACCATGTTTCCCCAGCTTCCCCGGAGAGGACCATGAGGAAAGAGAGCCAGGCACACCACTGGTGGAGAAGCTTCCCCCTTTGCGTTGAATTGGAGGAATGTTGTTCATCTGCCAAAGAACTTTCTTGGTGACAACTGAAAATAAAATGTGCCCACATACAGCTGCCTGATTGTGTCTCCAGAACAATTGTCCAGACCTTTACTTCTTCTAAGAGAAGTATTGGTTAAGACCATGCTCCTCAAACTGGGGCACATAGCCTCATTTTGGGGTGGTGACCCAGAGAAAGACGTTAGTCCAGAGGATAAACTTGGTCCATCTTCATGGGATATGAATTCACGGAGTGGTAAGTAATTTGCAATATATTTACAATAAAACACAGATATATCATAGAGTAGCAGGACACAAATTCTGCATGACTTTCTAAGCTTAACCCCAGGCTTTAGGGTGAGTTTGGGCATGAGTGTAGGCAGGAGGGAGGTTGGGGGTAAGTGCGCAAAACACTCAGGGCCTTGCTAGCAAGCCTCTGAGAGTAGGCTTTCATTTCCTTCTCCTTTTTGAAATACTTTAGGGAGAAATGAGAAGCTCTGGCTTCAAATGGCAGGCCATCAAGGCCTGTCCTCAGGGCTGGGCGCTAACACCACTATTAGGAAATCATCGTAGCACAGAGCCAGGTTAGGGGGCAAGTCTCCAGCCCTCCCCACTACATGACAGCAGGATCCTTCTGGGGCTTTCATCAGGTAATGCCCCTTGGATTTATCCAAGACAAAAGAATATGCATTAGAGTGAAATCTGTGCTTGAACTAGTTATCTTCAAGTGAGGTAGGTGCTAGAATCTCTGAATCTCATCTGTGATGCCATCTGAACTCCTGGCCATGACCCAAGGAAAAAACAGGGGTGGGGATCCGGCATGGGCACCTCATAAACATTCTGCCTGTCATTCGCCTCAGTGAGGGAAAGGTTATGCTTGTTGGAGGTCATTACCTTTTGTCTTTTCTTTCTCTCTCTTTTCTTTTTCATAAATCTCAGTTCTTGGCATGCGATTTCCCCTCTCCCAGGACGCTCACTGCTCTCTGCATTTCTTTAGGACAAGGGGTGCTAACCCTTTAATGTTTCGGATTTTTCTCGGAATGCCCACTCAGATCCGGAGGGAAGTGTCTCTTTGGTTACTCAATGAGTTTTTGTCCCTGAGAGCTATCGGGGAGGTGAAAGGATTTGGAATTCTTTCTCTTTTTCATGAAGAACTCTCTCTGTTCTTCCTTGGGTAGTTCTTGAATGATCAAGTCCTGGGGCGATTAACCTCTTGATATCTGTGAGTGTTTGAAATTTCCTGTGTGTGCCTCGGCAACAGACTTCCCTGGAATGTGTTCGTGAAATTCTGCAGGGTGGCCTCTCTCCCACAAAGTGGGACCTGTTCTGCACGGACCCCAGAGAGGAAGGAAATGTCAGACAGGTGGAGTTATGAGAATTACATGGAGGAAACAGCCAAAATGTCACTTTATAACTAATTCGAGTGTAATAGAAATGTAATAATGTACAGTGACCCATTTTGCATTTACATACCATCTTTCATCTGACTGTGGAAAATATTAATCTTTTCAGTGCTACGGTCTGGTTTATGCGAGGAGTCCCGTCTGTGTTTTGTTTTGTTTTTTTCCTCCTCCCCAAGGCAAAGAAAGAGTAACTGACTTATTCAAGTTCGCACAATAGTGCCTCAGATTTGAGAGGAGTTGGTGTTGGTGTTATTTTCAGGCCCTGGGGACAGGAGAGGGGGGTTGAAAGACAAAGATGGCTTTTCTCTGGCCAAATGGTCACCCCGTGAAATCCCTCCCTGATGGGTGAGCTCTCTCAGGTGAGCAACACCGACTCAGTTAAAAAATATGAAAACCAAACAAAACCGGACCAGTGTGGCCTGTACTTTTCACAGGTTTCGGTGGAAGGTGAGGGAGTGGCATGGCCTTTCGCCTTTGGGATCTCTGACTGGTGGTTCAGGAATTCGTCTGGTTTATTTCATGAATGCCGTCGAACACTTGGCAGGACCTATTTCATGGGTCTGTGGCAGATCTTTGAAGGTCATGGTGTCGGAGTTTGGGGATAACATGAAGACGTCAGCAGCATCCAGGGGGATGGGGTGGGGCATGTTTTATTTTGTGATCCAATCTGTCTTCTTCCCAATCCCCATGTGTCTGGAGGATAAGTTAAATGCTTCTGGAAGCTAAATTTAGATCACTTCTGGATCTCACTTGATAAGAGTTATGGAGACCATTTGATCCCTCTCTGTGTTTATTTATTTATTTACTTATAATATACATCTCACCTATTTCCACAAGAGAGTTTAGGGATATCATGACAAATATTTGAAATGATCATCAAAGATCAATAACAACAGAAAAGGGGAAGGAATGTACTTCAAGTCATCAACTAACGTAATGGTTATGATCGGGTAGTAGCTCTGCGAACCGAAAGGCACACGTAGGGAGAAGGGAAACACAAGTTAAGCGATGTGCTTTGTCTGCAGAAAAAAATGACAGTCGTTCGGATGAGAAGACCTTTATCTAGCACTGCATTGATTTCTGAAATAAATTTATGTCAAAAATGTGTAAATAAGGCATTTTGAAAAACACGATGACTCTATTTTTAGCTGTACTTTTGCCACAGATGCAGCTGTATGTACATGCGGTGGGGGGGGCAATTGTGACATTTTGGACACTCCCAGGAATTCCCTTCTGTCCCCCCTCTCCCTTTGAGGAGAAGGGGGCTTAGGGTGGTTGGATGCAGACAGGTGTCTCCACGGAAGTTTGGGGGAGCCGGGAATAAAAGTTGGCTTCTGGCCAACCCGACGGAAGAGGAAGTCTTTTAGAGGACAGAGTAGTAGAGCCAGACTGGGTTACCTCCTGGCGTCCAGGCACAGGTCCTGGGGCACAGTCCCTTTGGGGCTCAGCAGTGGATGAACAACGTGCTGCTCTTCCTTCCGGCATCACTGTGCTTGGGACAAAAATCCTAGAAGAGTGTTCGGGTGGCACAGCTTGGGTCATGAGGCAGCTCCTTGTTAGGAGATGTCAAGGAATTTCATCAGCCTTGCCAAAACTGCCTACAAGGTGGGGAGAGGACAGACGCCCTAAAGGAAACTAGAACTCTCTCAAGAGAAAGGACTTGCTTCCAGCGGGGTACTCTTAACTCAATCGCACACTGGCTTTGCTTAAGGAAATTTCCTGATTCAAAAATAAAGCTGCCTTTTACTGTTTTCCATTATTTGAGCTTATCCTTGCAATGTTCTGACCCAATGATTGTCCAAGGCTCATCAGTCTGAAAGCTGGGAGAATATGATTTTTCTATCACCAAGAAAGGGGCCTGTTGAGCAATTCCCTAGGGCTGCCATACCACATCGCCACCATCTGGGTGGCTTCAAACAGGAATTTGTTCTTTATTCTTTTCCAGTCTGGAGGCCAGACGTCTGAAATCAAGGTGTTGGCAGGACCTGCTCCCTCTGAAGGCTCCAGAGGAGAGTCCTTCCTCAACTCTTCCAGCTTCCGGGGGTAGCCGCCAATTCTTGGCATTCCTTGGCTGGCCCCAAACTCACTCCATTCTCTGCCTCTGTTGTCACGCTGTCTTCTTTCCTGTGTGTCTCTCTTCAAATGGTGCTTTCCTCTCTGTGTCTCCTCTTCTTTAAAGACATCAGTAATCGCATTTAGGTTCCACTCTCATCCAGCGTGACTTCAGGCTTAGAATGTTTGTGTCCCCCTAGATTCATATGTGGAAATCTTCCCCCAAATGTGATGGTATCAGGAGGTGGGGCCTTTGGGAGGTGATTCGGTCATGAGGGTGGAGCCCTCGTGAATGAAATTAGTGCCCTTATAAAAAGAGGCCCCAGAGAGCTCCTTCCACCCTCCTATCACGTTAGGACACTTTCTATGAACCAGGAGAGAGCCCTCACTAGATTTCCAGCCTCCAGGACTGAGAAATAAAATTTCTATTGTTTATAAGCCACCCAGTCTGTGGTATTTCTGTTCAGCAGCCCCAACAGACAAAGACAGAAAACCAGTATGACCTCATCTTAACTTACATTTTAATGACATCTTCATGGACCCTATTTCCAAATAAGATCACATTCACAGATTTCAGCTAGACACGCATTTTGGGGAAGGGACACTGTTGAAGCCAGGACAGGCAGAAAATGGAGTGTGGTCCTCCGGTGGTCGATGAAATCCACTTTAGATACAAAAGCAAATGGGTCTGACCTGGAATTCACTGAGAAGGAAGCTTCTTGTAGTGGAATTTAATAAGGACTTTTGTTTTCTGACCAAAGACCTTTTAAAAGTGCTTGGATTTTTTAACTAGGGAAAAGAGGTATTATAAATCTCTGGGACGAGTTTGTGAAAACTTAGTTTTTAGGGAGTCTCACATTAAGTCGGTTTAAGTTGCTTTGCCGTAAGAGAAAATCATTTTCTCTTTCTTCTGTGGATGAGTGAACGGTTTGGAGCAGGGGCATTGCTAGACCTTAATGTTTCCGTTTATCTCAGCGTGTTGTCCCCTTGGCTTCAGGCCTCCTTCTCTCTCTGTCCTGCCCCCTCACCTTTCTTTCCCCAAATTTAGAACTGACAATCCCTGGAGTTACTTTAAGGGAAGAAAACAAGGGGTCTGGTCTCTCAGGGAGCTTCAGAAAGAGAACAGGAACTCAGCAACATGAAGTGTTTTGTCCCTCTCAGCTTTTATGCTCGCTCTGGACCGAGTCACAGAGACGCGGTTCCCATGGTGACCCATCGGCATGGCCACAGAGCCTTTGCCGGGTGTCAGCTCAGCTATTCCTTCCTAATCTCATATAACACAGCAGCCATATAGAGAAATGCAACTGGGCTTGACTTTAACATGGCTTTTTATTTTTCCTGACGCAGGTCTGGCTGGCAGGATTAGGGGCGGGGTTTTGAGCTGTGAGCCTGGAATGGTGGACAAGGGCCAGCTGACCAGGGTCACTGAAGGCCGTACTAAAAGTAGACTTCATCCAGGAAGCCTCTCTTTCTCAAATTCTGCTGTCAGACCACCTGCATCAGAATCCCTTGTGGGTTTGCGTGTTAGAAATGTAGATTCTTGAGCCCCACCCAGACCTTCTAAACCAGAATCCAGGGAGTGGCTCAGAAGTTTGCATTTTTTGCAAGCACCCCAGGGGATTCTTGTGCAAACTGAAGGTTGAGAACCACTGCTGTAGGTCCCTTGGAGCCTGGAAAGAGGGAAGCAGACGTGGGGTTCAGCAAGAGTACGTCGGTCCTGTAGGAGGTGAATGCAGCTAGGTGGCTGGTGAATAATCCAGCCTTTTTTGAGACACTTGCATCCTACACTTCCTGGTGCTGTGCACTACTTTAGATGCTTTAGAAAGCAACTTACTGAATTCTTGTAACAACCTCGGCAATGAGTTCTGTTATTAATTCCACATGGGGGAGGAAACTGAGGCACAGACACTTGCCCAAATCATACAGTGGTGTGACTTCAAAGCACATGTCCTCAACTACGGTGCTCTGCTGAGACGTCAGGGTGTGGTGACCGATGGGCAGAGGGCCTTGAGGAAGGAGAAATCAAGGACAACTAAGAGGACGATGGAACCATTGCCCTGAACCTGAATGTGAAGACATGCTGGTTTCTGTGTACTTAGGTTGCCAACACTTCCCCTCTTATTTATGAGCTCTTTAAAGGTGGGAATCCTGAAATCACTCAGTTTCCAAAAGGTAGCCCATGTCAGGTGGGACAGGCACCATACTCAAGATGAGGAGGTCAAGATCTTAGAATCCCCTCTGTCAATAACTTGCTGTGTGGTGGGTTAGTGACCATTGGTTTCTCCATCAGAGAAGAAAACCCTACGTGCGATGTTTCCTCCTGTGAAGCGAGCCAGTCTTCAGGGTGGTACAGCCCTAGGGAGTGCCATTCACCTGGTGCTCTCGAAGATAATGGGAACAATGTGCTCCAGATTGTACAAGATGGGGTACTGAAGAGGCAGATGATCAGGGTACCTGCTAGGGATTGAATGGGTTAATACAGGCAAAGTGTTCAGATCACACCTGGGATATGCAAGTAGGAGTTATTATTATTATTATTATTATTATTAATTATTATTATTACCTCTAAATTTCTTCCAGCTTGAACACTGGGTGTCTGAAAACACTTGAATGATCCTCCCCACCCGCCCCCCGCAAGAAATAAGGACAGTGGATTTGAACTTGAAGGACAAAAATAGCCTATAGGCAAACAACTTTCTCTCTTAACTGGTTTGCTCCTCATACCTAGTTACCTCGATTGAATTCATTTGTCCCCCTTTCTGGCAACTTCTTCCCTGGAAATTTCCACCTCCAGGTAAGTGAGGACAGCACAGCCCTTGGCAGAGGCTGCCTGGACCAGCATCTTCTCCACCTGGCTGGCTCTGTCTCTGCAGCTGATCAAAGTCATTTGTGGACAAAACATTTTCCAGTGGAGGCTGCTTTGCTTGATGTGAAGCTCTAGCTGCTGGGACGTCTGTACGTTGTTGCAAGAAGCCTGGAGAAGCAGAGATGCGTGTTCTCAAAGCACTTCTAGATGATAAGTTCATAAAGAAATCTAGACTAAAGGAGATGCTTTCTGCTCTTCCTACACAATATTATCCAGGTGAAGGCACTTTCCTCAGGACATTTCCTGAAGTGTGACTTCATACTTAAATGTAGAAATGGTGTCTTCTGAGGAATTTCAAGAAATTCAGTCTCTTTTTATTCATTCATTCATTCATTCAACCAACTTTTATTTGGTGTTTATTGATCATATTCCAGGCATACACTGTGTATAAACGATGCTGTGTACTATTTATGTAGATTTGAGGCCAGAACACCGGTTTTTAAATCCTCCACAACCCACTGACTTTGCCAACTCTGGGAGCTTCAGTTTTCTATTCTCGACACAGGGACATTGGTGGGTTCGAAAGACTTCGTGCACATTATGGATGTTGTATGTCAATAGGAGGGGCCAATATTAGGAGTATTAGGAGTGTGTTGTTAGGGCAAACCTTAACTGTGTAGATCACAGTGGGATTCTTTCTGATTAAGAACACACTTAGATGACCTCTCTCAAGACAGGCAACGGGAGAGAGCCTGTTGTTATAGTGGAAAAACAGGCTTTTGGCCACTCGCTTTACCTGTGGGCATGAAAGAAGCCTTTAAAACCCTTTAGGGAATAAGGGATGCCTCACTTCCCACATACTTTTCCTAAGTCAGTATCCCTCCCAGGCTACTTGACTTCCAAAGTTTTTCCCCAACCATTCACTGCTTCCCTGTTTTTCTGTTCAACACGTCTTTCTAATACACCTGCTAGTGTGCAGGAAATATCCTCCTCCTCACCTCCATGGGGATGGACTCCTGGAAAAGCCCGTCAAGGTGAGGAAAGAGAAGCAAGGGCAGGTAACAAAATACTTCTTATTAGGTCTACTTGATTCCTACTGGGCAGGGGCTTGGATGATTTGACCAAAATTCTAGCCAGTTAGTGGAGAAGAGAAGGTGAGGTGAGCGCTCTGTCTCGGTCCTATTTACCAAGTCAGAGCTGAGTGATGTAAGGAAGGTCAATGTCCCTCTCAGACGGCTCTGCTCCTGAGCCATGCCCTTGGTGAGCCCATAGGCTCTTGAATTTGCAAAGGCCCCATATGACGGGGCTGCATTCACGAGTCCGTAGGCTGCTCTAGGAGTTGCAGAAAGCACTGACTGCTCTTGAGGACCTTAGGAACATGTCTTTAATTTTGGGCCCATCCTGCTCATTCATTAACTCCTCAGACTTCCTTTTGGAACAAAAGACAGGGCAGTTTCCTGGGCCGCTGTGGAAGTGACCACTCTCTAGATCCGTACTGTCTTGTATGGCAACCACAGGTGGGCGTCGAGCACTAGAGAGGTGGCTAATCAGCACGTTTGCTGTCAGTGTAATAAAGTCACCAGAGTCTGAAGACCTAACACGAGTAGAAACGTAAACTCATTAGCAAGTCTCGATATTGATTACATATTGATGTGATAATATTTTGAATTAATTAATTAACTAATTAAGTAATTAAAACCCAGAACATGTATTGTGGGGACTCACCGTTGAACATCCTTATGATGAACCGCCCTCTCGGGTTGAGGTGTTGTCCCGTCAAGGAATCCAGGCCTGACTCTGTGGTAGATCATTTTTAGGTGTCTCATTCGACCGGTCCCAGTGGCATTTCGTCTTTCAGCCTTGGCACTCCAGTTAAACTTTCTCTTCCACTTGGCAAGATGGCCACACTTACCACAGACCGACTTCGGAAGGTGGAAGGCCTGAGCGCCACGCCAGCGGCACGTCGTGTGCGTCTTCTTGCAACGCTTTCCAAATGATGACATCCCCTCTGTCATTTCATTTCTGGGGCTGAGACCAAAGAGCTATTTTGAATATGTTTAGGTAAAGTAATATTTTAAAATTAATTCTACTTGTTGTTGCCTTTTTTTTTTTTTTTCAATGTGGCCGCTGGGAAACTAAAAATTGCCTGTGTGGCTCACATTATATTTCTGTTGGTGAGCACTGGTGTCGGTGCCAAGGCCCTTACCTGAACCCAGATCGAGAGATTTGGCGGAGACACAAGGTGTAGGCCTCCTTTTACTGGGGTGTCTCCCACTTGCTGTTAGCTTAGGCCTCTCTCTGCCTGGGACAACGTTATGAACTCAACCACACTTCTCATTTGGCTTACTTTAAAAACACTGCAATCTACTAATTATTTGGATTTTACCATGCTCATTTGAAAAATACTCTTTCTAACTGATACGGGCTGAATTGCGTCCCCTCAAAATCTGCATCTGGAAGCCGGAGCACCCAGGGCCTCAGAATGTGACCGTAGAGGAAGAGCAGGCCTTTAAAGAGATGATTAAGGTAACATGAGGCTGTTAAGTGGGGTCTTAATCCAGTCTGGCTGGTGTCCTTATAAGAAGAGGAAAAGCTGGATGCAGAAGGAGACACCAGGGCTACCCACGCACAAAGGAAAGACTATGTGAGGACACAGCAAGAAGGCAGATGTCTGCAAGCCGAGGAGAGAGGCCTCAGGACAAACCGAACCTGCCAGTGCCTTGATCTTGGACTCCCAGCCTCCACAACCGTGAGGAAATGAATTTCTGTTGTGTAAGCCACCCAGTCTGTGGTATTGTTTCATGGCAGCCCTAGAAAACACTAACCTTTTTCTTGGTAGAGCTGGAGAAAACTTAGTGACAAGAGAAACCCATTTCCCCAAGGCCCGAAATCTGCTTCCTGCAACAATCTGTCGGGGCCTCAAAGAGAGCTGGGAATACTTCTCTCTCTTGTTGCTTCTGCCCGAGATCGGTGTCTGCTCTCCAGTCCCTGTGCCCGTATGGTGTGCTTCTCCAGCTCCTCCCCTCTAAAAGTCCTCTTTGTTCTCCGACAGACGATGGAGCTTTGAGAAGCACTTGCATCAGAGAACTGGCATTTTGAAGAGGTGAGGGAAGGACCGAACTTAAGGTTTTAGATCTAGGTCTATGTAAACACACAAAATCCTTTTCTTCTGTCTAAAATTCTCTCAATAAGCTAATTTGAATGAAAAATAAAGCCATCTATATTAGAATGTTCACAGGATTCTGAACACGTTTATTGGTAGAAAGAAGTTACTTTTCTAGAAAACTTCTTTCCGTTGGACAGTAGGGTTAACCAAAAGATTGGAAGGGAGGATGCTGGGCCATATGACCTCTGGAGTTTTCTTCTAAGAAGACCAACAAGTCTGTAACTTTCTGTCCTAGGGTTTTATCCATTCTGGACGGGAGTGATCTCTGGGATGGAGAGAGGAACATTCAAACCAGGTACATTTTGGGACTAGTGAACATCAGCGGAAGCTTCACCTTCACAGACAACTGCCTTCTAGAAACAGAATTAAGGTCAGTCCCTTTGCCAACGAGTCTACAAACTGCTTTCTCAAGTAGGTCAGTAGAATAGGCATAAAAGGCCTCAAGTCATATCGTCTTCTTAGGGAGAATTTTTGAACTTTCAGAACATGAGTCTATAAACTGGCTTGGACACAGAATTCACTGAAAGGAGAAAAAAGTACAAAAGACTATGATAGACCCAAGGATTATCGTCTTGGCATTCTCTAGAACAGCTGTCTGGCAAATGTTACACCAGGTCTGAGATTATTTTAGAAACTTTGTCTTGGAGAAGAACACATAGAGAGACTACCAGACAGAGTTGCCCTTTTTTTTTTTTTTTTAATCACAGAATAAAGATTTCAAGGACATTTGTACTTTCAATGAGATCATCCTGGCGATGGTCTTATTTTTTGAAACTTAAATCATGTCACATCTAGTAAATTTCTAGCCAAGTGTGGTTATGGCACTGAGTTGATCCCAGTAGCTATTTAGGTCTTCCTCCTTCTCTTCCTTTTCCTTTTTATCATGATAAATAGAATATTCTAAAGCTGTTGTATTTCACCAAGCATCAGTAGAAGCCCATCCCAAATGGAATACATATTTAGCATTGAAATGATCAATAATAGCTACTTGCTTCAGTTTTCTTTCAGAACTTATTTTCTGCCCAAACGTCATATTTTCTGGGCTCAGTGAAACAGATTATGCCAGGGAGAGAGAGAGAGAGAGAATAAATGAGATGTGTGAGCAGTGGAATAAAAAGACAATGATCAGAGCATAATGAAACTCAGCATTAAGGCTTAGGGGGGTCCGTGCCCGTCGGGGAGAGTGAGAATTGCGTACCATGAACTCTCACCATGTTCTTGTTCACATCAGAATTCCAAGTGAAGGAGCCATTTGTCAACATGTATCACTTTCATCTAGGTGGTGTCTGAACTGTGATCACCTGACTCATTGCCATTACCTGAAAATGCTACCCTCACAGTTCGAATGATGAAGTTGGAGTGTGTGTGCGTGTCCGTGTGTCTATCGGTTACTTTATACACTAATTATGGGGAGCTTTTGCAGCTAATCTGGAAATCCAACTATAATTTATAACATTTCCAAGCTCTAATAATAATAATAATAGTAATAATTAAAAAAAAGAACTTTTGGCTGATGTCTTTTGGCTAATGTCTTTTCCACTTGGAGGGAATGGAGGGTCAGTGCGGCTTCCTAAACTCCCTGGCAATACTCCAAGCGTTCCCTAGGAGCATCATTTCTTCAAAAAAGAAGAGTCGAAATAGCTAGGGATCTGAGTTAGACCCAGCACATGTAGGGAACCCCAGATGTTTGCAGACTTTAGTCACCTTTCCGCAAAGGAAATGGGTATGTGCTAACTGCACGCGCCTCTTATTCCCAGCCTTCATTTTCTTCCTCTTCTGCCTTCCCCAGGTTATATTAAGCTTAATTATAGGTTCACTAGGTGTTGTAGATTTCCTAAAGTCTGCAAGAAAAATAGACTTTCCGATCGACCCAGACAATGCTGAGCGCATTAAGACAATGAGGAAGGAAGGAAGGAAGGGAAGGAGGGAGGGCAGGCAAGGCAATCATTGGCAGACAAGTAGACACACACACACTGAATAGTGTTTCATTGGAAATTCATCACTTAGTAGTAATGGCAGGAGAATCCAACGCAGGAAGGTGTATTGTTCTGTGTGGTGGTAAGTCGGTGTTGCTTTTGTTCATCTTACACCCTGATAATAGCACATTCATTTCTGGTGCACCCTCCCTCCTCGCCTTGAAGAAATTCAGCATTCATGATACAAAATTTTGTTTTTTAAAAACACATTTATTAAAGTGTTCCTTTTAGAGGGACCCATTTCAATACCCTTAAGTGTTTTCTTTTGCACTACTGTTTTTTCATGGAATGGGTCAAGTTTAAAGGTAAAACGAAAGAGCCATTGCTAACCAAAGGTTGATTATAAATGACATTCAGCCCCATCAGTTTGAACTAGTGAGGTTGTAGGACTCGCGTGCGGACATTCATCATACGCATGTCTTCGTAACACTGCACCAGGCTGCCGGAACCCACAGGTTACTACCCTGTCCTTGAGGGAGGCAGCCTATTTCTGGGAAACAGTGACAAAAATATGCTTACTATTCACTACTTTGACTTGTTTGTGTCTAAATTTCTTCTTTAAATTTATTTTTTGTTTTGAGATAATTTCATACTTACTCAAAGATGGCAAAAATAAAACAAAGAACTTCTTTCCCTGAGCCTGAAAACTGTAGTGTACAATTCCTCCAAACAAGGAAATTCTCCTACATCACTGTAATGCCATCATAAAAATAAGGAAATTAACACCGAAGCCTCCCAATCATCTAGCCTCAGATGCTGTTCAGGTTTTGACAATTAACCAAATCAGGTTTGTTAGAACAAAAGGACCCAGTTCAGAGTCACCTGTCATGTCTCCTACTTTATTCACGCAGAGCTCTCCCTCAGTCTTCCCTTGACTTTTACAACTTGGATAGTTTTCAATATTATATTCTGATTATTTTGGAGAATGTCTCTCTGTTTGCATTTGTCTGATATTACCTCCTGATATTTCATTATAAAATTGCTCTCTCTTTGTCATGAATAAGAATTTTGTGTGGAGGTACTCTGAAACTATGCAAATTTCCCATTTCTTATTCACTTTTACTTCACCCCCAATTTTAACATCTGCTGGTGTCTCCTGGATGAATTAATTATTGCTATAATGGCCGCTAAATGGCGATTTAAAAGATTCCATCATTACTCCATTTATTAGTTGATAGTTTACTGTAAGGAAAAACTTTCTTTCCTCTCTCTTTTTTTTGTATTAGTATGGACTTAGAGATTCCTATTTTCTCAATAATTACAATGTATTACTATCATTATTTATTTTGATAAGTAAATTGCCCCAAATTTGACCAGTAGAAGTGTTTTCAAGTTGACCTCTGTGTCTTTTTGACATATTCATTATTCTTTTTTTTTAAAGATTTTATTTATTTAATTTTGCGATAGAGAGGGGGAGAGAGAGAGAGAGAGAGAGCATGCCCAAGTGGGGGGGAGGGGCAGAGGGAGAAGCGGACTCCCCACTGAGCAGGGAGCCCGATGCGGGGCTCGATCCCAGGACCCAGGGATCATGACCTGAGCCCAAGGCAGACGCCCAACCGACTGAGCCACCCGGGTGCCTGACATATTCATTATTCTTTGAGAGGCTGTGAATCTTTTGAACAGAAACTCTGCTGGGCTCAACAGAGTCTGTTGACCTGGATTTCAGTCCTCTTGGCTTCTTTCATTCCTAGTTGGATATCCTTGGGAGAGTGGTCATTCTGCTTGAAAACATAAAATGGGGATAATTAATACCCACATTATCTGTACAATGTGTATTGATTAGATTAAATCTGTACAGAGGAAGCATGATTTCAGTTTTATGAATCATGAGACTTAGCATTCCAAAACATTTCATTGCATTTGCAAACCAACTATGGTTCAATTTTCTTGAGTCTGAATGAAGATTGCTGAGACCATTGTAGAACATCTAAAATCAGACAAGTTAGTTATAAGCTATTACTTTCCAAAGCAAAAATTATAAAAGAACTATGGAAACATTTCAAGATAAAAATGATGTTTGGGGCGCCTGGGTGGCTCAGTCAGGTTAAGTGTCTGACCCTTGATTTTGGCTCAGGTCATGATCTCAGGGTTGTGGGATCGAGCCCCATGTAGGGTTCCCCGCTGGGTGTGGAGCCTACTTGGGATTCTCTCTCTCCCTCTGCACCCCCCTTAAAAAATTAGTTTGATGTGGCATGAATATGCATTTTAAGATGCTTAAATGATACTGAGTGAAAGCCCCAAGCTAGGAGAGTTGAGGCCTTAGGAAGGACCCACGCCAGGTGGCTAGAGCTCCAGTCCTCGTAGGGAGGGGTTATAGCACAGAGGCTGATGGCCAGACTCCTGTGAAGAAGTAAGCACCTTCCTGTGCTGAATGGCGGTGCAGGAATTAGCCCCTAATTCTTTTGTGACCCTGGGCAGACTGTACCCCTCTCTGGGCCTCAGGGTCCCCAACAAAGTGAAAAAATAAACAAATGTGCAAAAATCCTTTAAACTCTCTTGTGCATCTAAAACTTCTATCTGAAGATGTCGGACATGATCTCTCTCCACCCTGGAGACTCTAAAACTCCATACACCATCCCCTGAGCTTTGATTCCAGGAACTCTTTATTCTGAGCATCGGTTTCTGCACAGCCCATAATCAAGGATTCAACCTCTCTCACTGCTGGTGTCCCCTCTGGAGAGGAAATAGCCCAGTTGGGTTTTGTGAGCTGGCATTCTCCCCTTCAAACATAATTGCGGCCCTGCCCTGGGGACCGGGTAGAGAGAAAGGGAGGCTTTCTTCCTAATCCATTAGTATACTGGTTTGTAGTTCTTGCCTTTAAGAATTATGTTAGAGGGAGGAACTCATGAAGAAAAGATATTTTGCCAAGGTGGGGCGTTAGTTTTCTACGGTGGCCATATCAAATTACTACAAACAGCGTGGCTTGAAACAACAGAAATTTATTTTCTTAACCGTTCTGGAGGCCAGAAGTCTGAAACGTCGATGTGAGCAGGGTCTTGGGCTCCCTCCAAGAGCTCTAGGGGAGGATCGTTCCTTGCTTCTTTCAGCGTCTGGTGGCTCCCGGTGTTCTTGTCATCCACTTTCTGCCTCTGTCTTCCCCTCTTCACCTTCATGAGGGCGCTCGTCGTTGGATGTAGAGTGTGTGCGGGGAAAACGAGGGTGACTTATCTAGAGATCCTTATTTCATTACATCTGCAAAGACCCTTTTTCCAAATCAGGTCCCATTCACGGGTTTGGGGAGTTAGGATATAGACCTATCTTTTGGGGGGCTGCCGCTCAACCCGCTACAGGTGCCTCGACGGATGGGCTCCTGGCCGGGCTCACGAGTGCTCGGCTGGCGGTGGGTACGGGGGGTACTGTGGGCAGTGTCAGGGGGAGGGGTGGATGGAAGGGGCGTGCACCTGCCCCCTGCCGACATCGGCTGGTGCTGTCGTCACAGCCCTGTCCGCTAGTGAGGGCCATCTGGGGACCCATCTCTCTTCCTTTCCAAAGGACGAGACTGTATCAGTACCCTAGGTTTGGCTCTGCGACTGTCACAAACAGCTCCAAGATCTCAAGAGCTCATACGCCAACCGTTTTTCTCGCACTCGCCTGAGGTTTCTGACAGGCTGACTGCAGGACTGCTCCGGGTCGCCTTCACTCGGGGACCGGGCGGACGGAGCGGTCGATTTGGAATATGGCCAGTCTTGTGGCAGAGGGAGAAAAGCGTGTGGTAAACCTCAAGGTGGCTCTTGAATCTTCTGCCTGGAAGTGACGGATGTCACTTCTGCTCATTGCCCCGGCCAGGGCTAACCATATGGCCAGGTCCGATGTCAGCGAGGAGGAGAAATATCCTCTTTGCCCAGGGAGGGGCAGTGAATATTTATGAACCACAGTAAGGCAGGGCCCAGGTGCTGTAGGAGGAGCCCCTCTGTCTGTTGAGAAGCCGCAGAGCTTCCCACACAGGGAAGATGGCTGCTCACCCGGGCTTTCTCAAAACCCTTAGCGCTCACTTCCCCAAGCACCGTGCGGTCTGCATGTTCTGACTGCGCCCCACTCTTTATCCCGTGTTCCAGTCCCCCCATCCCTCCTCATTCCTCATCTCCACAAAAAAACAAAACAAAACCCAACATTGAGTTACGGTTGCGTGCCACTGTCTGGGAGACGGCTGTTGGAGCTTTGCCTCCTAAACAGCCCCCACGGCAAGTTTAGAGCAGGTTATTTTCACAGCAGCCGCAGGAAGAACACTTCCCTCCGTCCTCTGTTTGCAGAGGCTCCGAGAAATGGTCAAGGACTCGGCCCCGCAGCCACAGATGGACTTATCAGGGGATCCCAAGAGCCTCAGCAACTGAGGCAGGAGAGGCATTAGGGAGGGGTGGGGAGTGCAGCTTCTAGGAATCTGGTGTTTCCCGGCTGGACCGCCAGCCTTCTGCAAGGCCCCTACATTGTGAGTAAAAGCGTGTGAGAGTCGGTGTCCAGTGCACGTCTATTTTCTGCCAGGACCCACAGCTTACGTCCCAAGGAAGATGTGAACCCAGAAAGATCAAGGACCATGGGATCTAATCGCATCCCTTCATTATATGGGTGACATAGAAATTGAGGTTTGGCTCCCTGTTCCAAATGGACTGACTCTATTGAACATATTAGCTGATAACTTCATCAAGAGCGTTTCCCCTAAACCTTGGTTTTGCTTCAGTGAGTTCATTTCTGTAATATTACAACATACTCTGGGAGAAAGGAAGACTCTTTGGAAAGTTACATTAACTTTTAAAGCCACAAGGGTATCATTTGGGACATTCCTACCTTGGTGGTTATTACCCTTTGAGGGCCTGCAGAGCTACCTCCAGCCTTCCCCTTGGTCTCCGTGGGGACTCATTACGTCTCTAACAAGCAAGTTAGAAGACTGACAGCGCTGGCATACCAGAGGGTTTGCTGCGGGAATTTCACAAGCCGGGACTACTGCTGTCTTGCGCGGCAATTTACATCCCGTGAAGCAGAAGAGAGAGCGACTGGGGCGGACGATGGTAATAGAATTGCATCAATATTACACGGATGCCAGGCAGAGAACCGATGTGTTTTAATAGCACAGGCCTATCCACCCTCCTCCTTTTTCAGGAAACTTGTTGCAGGTGAACAGTAGTATTTCCTTTGTACAGATAAAAGAGGATCAATCATTTATTAAATATTTATTATTTAGTATTTCCTAATAGGGCCCTTGGATGGGGCTTCAGGGGTCTGTGAACCCCTGAAATGATCTGCCAAGACAAGTATGTATTTGTATGTGCATTTGGGGGGAGGGGAGAGAGAGGAGCACGCAATTTTCATCAAAATCTATAAAGTTCTGTGACTGTGAAAGGTTCAGAACCCCTTCTATTATAAAATAATTGGTAGATTAACCCCAATCTTGACATGGAGCCCTATCTTTTTGACGAGTTCTCTCCTTTTTTGCTTTGGTTGCTCACCTACACAGCAGCAGACAAACTAGAAAGCAGGAACGATTGTGGAAGAGTCACATTTAGATAAGTTTCCCTAACTCAGCTCTGCTCTGGAAAGTTTAAAAATTTTACTGCTACTTATGATAGTCCTGACTATGTTAGAGGCCCAGTAAGTTAGAGTGGAAAGAAACACATCAGGATTCATGGATGGGAAAACTGAGGCCCAAGACGTTGATCCCATTCACATAATAAATCAGTGTTTGAGTTAGTATGCATCCCTTTTTTGAGAAATCAACTCCAATCTCAGTTGGGAACCTCTTGCCAAAATTTCTTAACAAATGACAATTCAGCATGACTCATTTTTTTTTTTTTTTTTGACATCATGCAAATGAGGGAAAAAGACTGAGTGGCTTTCTATCCAGAGATCAGGAAATGAAGTCTGTCTGGGGCCACACATTCCCTTGGGACATGCGGTAGTGTCAGAAATGGGTTCTGGAAGAAGCGGGCCTTTGTCCATTTCTGTTTCATGAGGGAGCTCCTCCTCTTGGCCATGGCTGGAGGGGAGGCTCCCCACCCACACTCCCAGGGAACCTTACACCCAAGGCAACCTCATTAGGACTCCCACCAGGTTTTGCTATCTCTAGAGCTGCCATCAGAGGCCCTTTTCCTCCTAGCCTCATTTCCCACTGAGGGAAACGTTGACTTTTCTAGATTAGGTGTTCTGAGCCAACCAGTCCCTCTCACATGAAGCAGAGCCACAGTCATTGGGCCCCTTATACCGGGGCCCCCAAGAAGCCCCGTGCTAACACTGTTAGGGTAGGCAGGATTTTATTTTTAGATGGCTTTTTGCCTCACAGGTGGACTTCCTTCTGGCCTGAGAGGCTTTGGACCTCTGTGACTTCCATGAGGAGTAAAGTCCAGTGTTAACCTCACTAACCAGGGGTCAGTTCCAGAAGCTGGCCATGCCCTGGTTTCTTCCAAGAGGACAAAACAGTGTTTCTCAGACGGGCCTGTGATAGGGCACCTCAGAAATGTAGTGATTTATAAACAGGATGTTATTTCCTATCCAGTAGGATCCTTTTAGATATTATTCACTCACTGGACAGGAAGATGAGGAACCTGAGGCCCAGAGAGGGTCAGTGGCTGCACCAGGGCCCAGAGCCAGGGGGTAGCAATTCTGGGCAAGAGACCAGGGTCTGGTGGCTGAGCCGAGATGCTTCCCCATCTTTCTATATTCCTTCATACTTGCGCAGTCTTCCTCAAACTTCAGTCTCCCAATTGTGCCATGGGTTAATGTGGGGGCCCTCCAGTCACAATTTCAGGAACTAAAGAATGCAGATCCTCAGATCTGCCAAGTAACATCTCAGGCACTTCCACTTTCAAACTATAGTTTAAGTGGTGGGGGTCCCTCCGGGCCTTGGCAGCCAGGGGACCGCACTCCCTCTGCCTTAAATCCTCCCGGGGCAGACCAAGCCCAGAGCCCGGGGCTCCTGCCGTGACTAGGCCTCAGCAAGTTCTCCATGCACACACGTCCAAGGCGAGTTTTGTGGGAACCGGGTCCTCATCACCTGCCACTAGAGACTGCAAGTCACTCCTCCTCCCCCCCTCCAGTCCCTCTCCGTGGTGCAGGAGCCAAAGGGGATTCGGGATCAAGGAGCCACAGGCCCGGGCCCAACCCAGCCAGAGGAGCTTAACCAGAGGCAAGAGGATAACTCAGGCCAGCACACTCACCTCCCCGGGGAAGGAGGGGTGGCCAGGCAGCCAGTAGGAAAACTCCTGGGCTTTTTATTGAATCCATAAAACAAAAGGTGAGGGGTTTCTGGGCAGGGGAGGAATGCATGGTTATTTATGGCGCTGGTCTGCAGAGGAGGAGAACACGGAACTCCTTCCAGCTCTGCGCGTGATTCATCTCCCCGGGGAGCCCCGGAGCCGGGGCGGGCGTGCGCTAGCAGCCCCGGCCCCGGCACACTCCGGCCGCCCGCTTATTTACGGTGCTTTATCAGCGGCTGTGCGCGGCGATAAAGTTTATGAAAAGAGGCGGCGTCTGCGGCCGGCGGGCGGCCCGCGCTCCTTTCCCACACTGATTAGGATCAGCCAGGGCTTTGGAAGCTGCAGTTAAGGATCTCGGGTGCCCGGAGCCGCGTCTCCCCCTTCCTGCCCCGCCCGCCCGCCGGCTGCTGGCCCGCGTGGGAGCCGAGGTCACGGCTGCGGCCAGGCTGGGGTGGGGGGCGGGGAGGAGGAGGGGGGGCGGCGGGGGGGGGGGTGGGTGGGGAGGAGAGGACCGCCCGCGGGGGAGGGAGCGCCTGGGCTCGCTGGGCCTGGAAGGGAAGGGCAAAATCCTTCACTCCCAGACGCTTGGTGCCCTGTTGAGAGATGGAAGGGGGTGACAGGATATTTCTCCTCCGAAGGATGGCAAATTCTCAGCCCCTACATTGTTCTACGTTCATTTCCCATCATTTCATGTGTGTTGCTTTGTCTTTGCGTTTGGCCTTGACTCGTGTTTTTTTTTTTGTTGTTGTTGTTTTGTTTGTTTTTCCCTTTTCACGGCCTGTGTTGTTCCTCCCTTCGGAAGATAGTAATTGCATACCTATTTTGCTGGACGCCTCTAAGCCCCGCAGACTGAGAGAGAGATTCCTAGATGAAGAGCCGTGACCCTGGTCCTCAAGGTTCTGGAGTTCAGGAGGCCAGACAGTCCAGTGAAGAGTAACTGCACCCTGGGGCTCTAGTAGCCAAGACACCCAGGCAGGCGCCGCTCTCATGCTCTGGGAGCACTCACTTCTTTAATCCTCACAGTGACTTTAGGAGGGAGGGGCCATTAATATTCCATTTGACAGATGGTGAAACTGAGGCCCAGAGAGGGTAAGCAACTTGCGTAAGATGACTCAGGAAGTCAGTGGCTGAGCCAGGACTTGAACCCTGGCAGCATGGCATCCCCAGAGTCTGCGCACAACCTCTAAATCTCCCTGACTTTCGAGAACAGACGGCAAGCCTCAGGAGGGCAACAGACCGGACGACTAATCCTGCCTGGGAGAGGTGGGGTGGGCTTCCTGGGGACAGGGATGTTATTAGGGATGGAGCGTGAGGTCCAGGTAGTCACCAGACAGGATGGTGAGAGGCTCCCAGGGCGCAGCTCCTTTCGCCTTCCATTTTGTGTTCTCCCCAAGGAAGTGCAGAGCCTTTACATTGTGTGAACCGCAATCACCTTCCCAGGCCACAGCCTCGATCTGGCAGGCTCTATCTGCAGCCACTGAAATCCCACCAGCTTTCAAGTGAGCAAAGTCGTCCCTCCCAGAAGCTTTCCTGGACTGCCCCTTCATCTCCCAGCCCATGACCCAAAGCAGTCTTTCCATCTCTCCTCTGTCACACTTGCCCATATGCAGTCAAGCTCTCGGCTCTGGGCTCTTTCTGTCTTTATTACTGGACTGTGAGCTCCTGGAGGGCACTGGTCTATTCTTTCCCCTTTATACTCACTTCTGCCCCAGACCTGGTTTAATATCCTGCAGATAAGAGGTTCTGAATAATTTCATTTGGCCAATAAATGGGGGGACTGGGAAAGCCTCTGACCTCATAGATGCGTCACTTAACCCCTTGATGGATTTCTCGATCAAGCAAACTAAAAATGGAGATGACGGGTATTCCCACCAGAGATCTGGACCACCCTCTGCCAAGGGAATACAAAGGCAGAGTCAGTCACCTAAGCCCGAAGTCCCTTAAAATCTCTCCAGACTAGGAGCAGGATTAGTCCCGGGGCCTGGGCATAGCAGGAAGTCTTGTCAACCCAGTTATGAGGAACGGACTGTGAGGGCCGAGAGCCAGGCAGGTCATTGCATAATCCTTCTTGATTTCAGCGAGGCTTTCCATGGGGCCAATGACACGATGGGGACACTTGACTCCAAAGGGTATGGTGTCAACTATGAGCACCTGTCAGCACCACTGCTCAGAGGGGCAGGGCTGTGTCTTGTTCTTTGTTGTATTTCTGTTTGCTTAGAACTTGCTTTAGAACATTTTAATTGGAAATGGGATACGTGCACATGATTTAAATACTCAAATGATTCCCAAGGGTCCAACCAGACCCTTAGCTCATCATCTTCCTGCCCAGAGGCAACAGCCTTTCTTTGCCCAGAGATGCCATGTAGGATACGGTATTTTTACATTTTTTATGATGAACTACTGAGCTTGTTGTGGACATACTCAGTACCTTTGCAGGTCATGGTGATGTTGTTATGGTTGTTGGTGATCTGGAAAAGAGATTTAGGGTTCATTGACCTTGAGAACTGGAGAACTAGTCTTGCACATTATGATGATGCTTAGTAATAATGGTGGAATGATAAAATCTGGGTATCTCAAATACTACCTGGAGTAAGACACGTCTGGCCCAAGGGTAGTGGATAAAGATCCAAGGAGACATGTCTGGGCACAGATTTAATACGGATAGGAAATGTTGGGCCATTTTAGCAAGTACCACCATGCTGCCAGGGTGGATCATAAGGAGTATACCCGATGGAGAGCAGCTAAGTATTTATTGGGTAGACTCTCATTAAAGTATTTATAAATGCCCTGTCATTTCTTGGTTACTCTGCTACGTACTGGTAGGAGGGAGAGTCACAGAGATGAATAAAGTAACTTCTAGCTGAGTAAGGAGGACCAAAATGCACTCATATAATGTTAAAATAAAGGTGACCACACTGGCATCATGTAATCCAACAAAGAGAAGGACAAAAGGTGACTTAATTATTTAAGTGCGTGGCAAAGTAAGCTGGGTGGCCCCAGGTCTCACTTTCTGAGGACAGACGTCTTCTTTGTGGCCCTGGACCCTATGGCTGCCTATAGCCAAGGATTTCCAGGCCCCTGTACAACCTCTCTGACTTGTCCTAGGAGCCCCCGGGGCCTGTTCCTGCTAGCCACGCAAGTCACAGTTGGGCCCCCCCTAGGCACTCTGAAGCCAAAGCTCTGGGGAATGAGGAAGAAGGTTCTCTGCCTGTCTCCCTTCCCTCTGCACAAAGTTCCAGTAGTGAGGTCCCAAAGCTCTACTGTCTGTTCTCTGAATTCTCGAAAAACTCCAACACAATGGTCTTCCCAGTTTTTCCTTACGGTCCTGCTGCTCCTGCTAAGACTCATGTCCAATGCATGTTTGGCCAAGGGATACTCAGAATTAATTGCTCTTCTCCTCCATTGGACAGGACTGCCTTGCTGGGTTAGCCCAGGTTCCTCGGGTCACCTTTCCCACAGAACAAGCTCCCTCCTGGAAGCCCCGGGCCCTCTCCTGTAGTTGTCAGGCAGACGAGCCCAGACACGTCAGATCTCCAGCTCAGGTTCAAACTGGGAGCTCAGTTTCCCCTGGTAGTAACTAAGATGCCGATGAACTGTTCAATAAGGAAGGCCAAACAAGAGGCTGTGAGTATGAGGAAAGATTTCAGTGAGTGAAAAGGAAGAAGGATTTCTTGTATTGGGATGATAACAAGGAAAGGTATTTTGATCTCCCTAAGGAAGAGTCTACGGTTTTTCTAGAATAGTTTAGGAAAAGGCATCCTACTTCTTTCGAAGCTGATTCCTTGGTATTCCTGAGGCCGACTGACATGTCCTACCTTTCCAATCGAATGGTGGTGGCCTTTCCCCTAATTCAGGTAATGTGATTTTTCCACGTAAATTTTTTTATTTCCGTGCCTTTTTTTTGGACTCTTAAACCTTTAGCACCTGCAGGCAACAAAACTAATGAACAAGCAGTAAACATATGAATGGGAAAGCTTGAAAACCACCGATCTTGCTGAGTTTGTTCCTTTTTTTTAAAGAACACGTGTGCTTGCAGTTTTATACTCCCGGCCCATAATGTAGCCATAGTTTCTGCTATTAAAATTGTTCCTCCTTCATGGATGGAATGAAACAGGCCATTATTCCAGGGTGTTCCCGGAACAGCCTCATGTTTCAGGAAGCACGCCCCGACTCCGAGTTCTCTACCACCTGAGTACACTTGAGCACGGCTATTGTAGACTCTCGAGTTTTCATTTCCTTTCCTCCTTCCCCGCTCCCTCTGCTGGTTCACGGCGCGGCCCAGACTGACTTCTAATCTCTGCCAGGCTAAAGATAACCTCTCCATCTGGGATATCACCCACGGGCTAAATTTACTCTCCGGGGTGAGTTGGGGCTACCCTGACCGCTGCCTCCAGGCCAGGCTCTGAGCACCCAGGCTCATCACTGGAGGGCCTGGGGAAGGGGAAGGGACCCGGAGGGAGGGGCGGGGAGGGGTAGGAATGAAAGAAGCCGAGAGAGACCAACTGGCAAAGGGGCTTCAGAAACTGGGTGACACCGTGGCTACGCCATCAACTGAGGTCGGAAGGATTTGGCTGCTCCCAGCAAAGATTCCTTTTCCGTAAGTTTTAATGTTACTGTAATACAACCCCCAAAGGGAAAAGCCCAGTGCTAATCAGGGCTCAAGAAGCCAGTGGACTTGATGTACAGAATGGGGTGTTTAATTTTATGATGTGGCTATGGGTTACATGCGAGACTAATAAAAGAACTCCATAAAATGTGGCTTGGAGCAAAGGGGCTGCAGCCTGTGCCAGAAGGTCACCCCGCTCCGAAGCGGTTTTAGAGCAGGGCCAATGTCTAGCTGGTGTGCACTGGGCTGGCCATCCTGGTTCTTACGCTATTCAGAGCCTTCTGTGCCAGTTACTCAGTAGCTATCGCTCTTAGCTTCCTCAGTGCCCCCCTGCTGCCCTGGCCGCCCGGCCCCCAGCCAGGGCCTCCCCAGGATCCAGCAAGCAAACGCAGGCTGCTTGCAGATACCCTCCTAGGCCATGTCTCCAGGGCCACATCGTTCTGGAGTGGTCGGTGCCCATGCGGTAGCAGTGGTTACATACTGAGAATGTCACCCGTCCTACCCTACAGCATGTCTTCCTGGGGATTAGGTCCGGCAAAGACCTGTGGAAGAGACCAGCGACAGTTCCATAAGACTCCCCTTCTCAGATCCCAGACCAGGCCAGGGCACCCAGAGGAGGCTTTCTTAACAGGTGACTGTCACTCCCCTGGTTGCTGCAAGGACGGACCCAGCTGTTCCCTTGAATCATCGTTGACCGCTTCAAAGAAGGGCTTTGATAGCACAGGAATGACGTCAGGGTTGAAGAATAGTTTGGGAAGAAAAAGACACATTTGCATAATGTTTCCCAAGCAGGAATTGCATTTGCTGTAGAGTTTGAATCGGAAGGAAACTTAGAGGACATTTGGTCTTTCTTTACAGCCAGCACGGCCCCTTCTATATCAACCCCCACAGGAGATAGCCAGCCCCTTGTAGGTCATGCCCATTGCCGGGGAACTCAGCTCTTTGAAAGAAGCCTCCTACAGGAACCAACAGGAGCTGGAATCTTCCTAACAAATGAAAGTACGAACCCCCTTTGTTGAGCTCTGAAATCTTTCTACACATCTCGGATTTTTGTTCCTTACTTTGATGGGATTGCAAGTCCAAAGACAGCCCCGAAACAAGCAGTGCTATCTGCTAACGTGTCCTTTGGTATCAAGTGAGGTGAGAGGCCATGCATGCACGCACTCATTCATTCATTCATTCATTCAACCACTGTTTACTGAGTGACCAGTAAGTGCCAACCCATGTCCTTGGTGCTGGAGATCCAGCAGTAAACTGGAAGTGGTTCTGCTCTGAGAAACTCTCCAGTCCACTAGACATTCGGGGAGACCAGGGAAATCTGGGGTGGTTGAGCTTTGCCTTGGAACCCCATTCCAGGCCTGGGTTTATCCTAGGTGGGGCCATCCTGGGTGACTGTGGGCAAGAAGCTTCTATCTGTGCTTCTCCTTTGCCCTCACACGTTACTAATGGCCTGGTGGGTCCACTGAAAGCATGGAGTCCTCAAGACGGGTCCTTGTTGTACAGACAGTGAGACAGAGAGGCTAAGGGCTGTACGCCACCGCCCTCCTCACACTCTCGAGAAATGCTTGTGAGCATCAAACAACATTTTATAATGTGTTTTGCTGACTTAACAATTGAAGAGAACAATTCTTTTACCTTTCATAAGCAAGAACTAATAGACAATTTGGATGAGGAAACAGAAGACAGTAAAATTTATTTATAAATTCATCATCTACAGATAACAATTTTCGCGCGAACTTTTTGTCTGGGTGTAGTTTGTAGGTCTGTGGATGTGAGATGCACAGACACACACGTACGTGCATCTTGTACTCTACCTTTTTCGCCCAGTTATTTTCCCAGTGATCACAATTTTAAAGAAAATCCAATTATTCAAAAAAGATTTAATGATTAAACATAACTTTGAAGGACTTCCCCCAAAGAAACCACTGGAAAACAAAGAGTTTAATGCAAATTAGGCATCTGCTGGGGATAGCAGATCAAGTTTGCCCTTCGTTTTTATTAAGGGGCTGGGGGTAGAGTGGAGATTTTCCTAAGATGGTACACTACTGCCCTTAACTTCCAGCTCCAACCTGGTACTTCTCTTGGTGAAGCAACCGCTAGGAACGATGGAGGTGGAGCCTGGAGGAGCAAGGGCAAGCAGGGCTCAGTTAGAGACCTGGGGATGGGAGCTGCAGCTGGACTTTGACCCCGCACATAGCGTGGGGATGAGGCTCTACCTGTGGTGGGCCCTGGGCTCCATCAGCATTCACGAGCCACCTCCCTGGTGCCAGGCTGTTGAGGAGAAGCTGAACCTGGGAAGACAGCGGAGCCGAGAGGCTTCCTTCCTCCTGGTGCCTTGATCGGAACTGACGCCCTATCTGCAGCTCCCCGCAGGACTGTTGTCACTTAAGGAACCCCTAGAAGCTGGCCCTGAGCTTCAAGGGACAGATAAAAGAAAACTGTGCATATGAGGGGGCTCAGCAGGCAGAGAGATGGAGAAGAAGAGCCCACCAAACAGCTCTTCCAGAAAATAGCACTGAAAGCCTGAGCAGAATTAACAAGGGCATTCAAACACAGTACCAGGAAAAAAAAAAAAAAAGACTTCCTGGAATTAAAACATATTTTTAACTAAAATACTAATTGAATTAATTAAAGCAGAATACAGACTTAGAAGAACAAGTACAACAATATCCCAAACACAGAACAAGGATACAAAGAGATGGAAATCATGTGGGCAAAATAGGAGCCCGGGAGGCTGGAGGCGGGACACCTAAGATGTCAATCACGGGAGCTCCGGGAGGAGAAAAAGAAACAGTTGGAAACAGCTGAAGGACAGGGAAAAATTAGACGAATGATAGAAGACACGGCCCTGCATGAAAAAGACTGGGGTCTGAGGTTTACAAAGAACTCGTGGGGTCACTGGGACGAAAAGCCACACACCTGAGCCCAGCCAGATACAATTCTTGAAAGGCAGGTGTAAAGAGAACTCCTTCCCTCTTCAATACAAAGAGGGAAACGTTAGTTATAAAGGAAAAGGAAAGAGGTGGGGGTCACCTATCACACCTCTAATAATGGGAACTTGATGTCTGAAAAATCCTAGAGCCAGCCAAAATGCATCCTGCTGGTCAGGGGGAAAGATGCATTACCCAGGTACCCAGGCACCTGTTTGAGAAAAATACTCTAGAAAGAACCTTAAACGACACAGATCATTCAAGACAGGAGAAGATGAAGAAAGAAGTTGGTGGGGAACATTTGGGTCCGTCAGTCACTGTGTCTCTCTGAGGCAATTGCAACAGAGGCTTCAGCTGAACCCAAAGGGGACTTCGGAGCTGGAGTGCCTCTGAACTGAGCTGGGTCCGGCTTGTTCACCCAGCAGGGGCTAGCTTTTGCAGGAGGTGCCCCAGGGAAAGGGCAGACCTTCAACTGCAGGCAGTTCTCCAAGGGAGAGGGACAGAGCTGGGGACGGGCAGCAGCCAGCACCCCTTCAGCTGGGCGGGGAGGGGCACCGCAACCTCCTCTTGCGTCTGCATGTGCTGGGCTGTGCTGGGAGATAACAGTCAGTTCTTGGCGGGGGCGTGGGGAGCTCTGATTTGTAGCTTCTGCCTATTTTTCTGGGATAAATATTCCTATCGTAGCTGCTATCAACCTCCCAATGTGATGTGACTGCCCATGGAGCTGGGAGAAGGTGCCTGCGGCTGTCTCCCAGGAGCTGGGGCCAGCTGGCTATTCCCCCTCTTCCCCCCCCCCCCCCCCCGTGTGCACCAAGGACATTAGGGGGCGCGTGGGGAGGAGACAGCAGCAGGAGGGGCAGTTGCGGCTTCGGGGTTTCCTGTTCAGCGCTAGTGCTCAGACACTGGCAGTTCTCCCTCCTTTGGACTCATTTTCTCCTTTTGGGGTCACCTTCCTAACCCTCTTCCCTACAGTCCCCTCCCCCCAGTCCCCTCATTCACCCCAGTACATTGGTATTCTTTGCAAGTAGTATTCCAGAAGGAATCTCAAACCCTCATTCTTTCCGAAATCCGTGTGACCATTAAGCAAGAGGCTGCTTCTCCGTAGGCAGTCCTGAGGATCAAGGTGAGACGCTTGGAGGGGCTGGCGAGCCTTCTCTGGAAGGGGCCAGTGGTATCTGGGCAGGACACACGGTCTCTGGTGCAACTAGGAATGCCCCACGGGACGGAGTTGCTGGCTCCTGCTCTATATACCGCTGTATCATAACCCTTGCGTAAGCGCTAATTACGGCTATTTCAAAGGGCCAGAGGAAAGAACCCCTTAACTCTGGACTTTCGCACCAACCAGCTCGGAGGAGAGATTTAGCCTTGGGGGAGGCTTTGTGGTTCCACTGGCTTTGTGAAAGTAGCCTTACCAAGAGTGCTTTTTTTAAACTTCTTTTTCTCCAGGGTTAAATAGAGTGAGGAAAAGAGAACCTCTGGATTTTTTTAAAACCCACAAAAAAAAAAAAAACAAAAACAAAAAAAACCCCTCAAGACCGAAAAATCCAATTCTACTAACAAACCCTTTTATTTATTAGGATCCTGTTAATTCCGGATTTGGAAAAATAGACCTGGAAAGGAGGCGGGCACTCACCACTTCATTATCTTTGAAGAAAGGTATAGTAAGTAGATTAACAGAGTAAACCAGATTAGAAAGGCAGAGCCTTTATATGGCTAAGAAATTAAACTCTTCTTCAGCTACTAGCAACTGAATTATTTGAATGTTAATATGAAATGTACAAGTTTTCTATTTCTGAAAATGGATAATTTGGGACCTTTTTTGGGGGGGAGGGCAACATTTGATAAATACCTCCAGCATGTTTATGTGGATTCTAAGCTACGTTTCCCAAATATATTTAGGGCAAGTCTCTTTTCTGCTGGCTTCACGTTTTTCAAATTTATTATTATTTTTTTAAATTGTTTTGTTTTTTGAAAGAGAAAGACAGAGAGAGCAAACAGAGGCAGAGGGAGAGGGAGAAGCAGACTCCCCGCTGAGCAGGGAGCCCGATGCAGGACTCGATCCCAGAGCCCTGGGATCATGACCTGACTGAAGGCAGACGCTTAACTGACTGAGCCACCCAGGCGTCCCGTTTTTCAACTTTCAATGAGTACTTTTGACTTCTCGGACAGCTGTATGAATTTTTGTGAATTTGCATGGTATAGATTCCTAAGTTTTATAAACCAATTAAGCTCCCTACTAAAAGAAATGCCTCGCCTCCTGACCATTTTGTGCTTTGTAACTCCATGGGTTGGCAGTCTGAGAGACCAATTCTCTTTTGGCTTCCAGTTGTCTTAGAATGTGTGTGTGTGTTTATATTTTGGTGCTGAGTTGTTTTCTAAGAGAAAGTCCTTGCTTTATCATCACTTTGTTCATTTTCCCCTGGTGACCAGGAAGATCAGAGCTGAATTTAGTGTCCAGAAAAGCCAACCTGGTTATGTTACAATCCTCTTTCAGCAATTCTTAATCTTTTCTGGCTCGCAGATTTCTATGGGAATTTGATGGAAGCAAAGAGGAATCCCCCAGGAAGCATTTGTATATGCCCACAACACATATGCGTAGAGTATGTTCTGATCACTCCTTTTGGAAATCCTCAACTACGGTATTTTATGTTTTATTTGTGTTACTTTCCGGTGCCTCAAATGCTGACGGACACAAGGACTTCAAGACACGGGGGAGATGCTGACAAGAGTTGGAAGGGTTTGCAAAACAGAAGGGGTAGTCAGCACTTTCTGAGGAAGAGTATTTCTCCGGGAGTGGATCACAACTTAGTCCTGTCGTCTGGGGTAAAAGGACCAGACCAAACTGAAGTCCTGGTTTTATCACTAGCAGGTTCTGTCTTGAACATACCTTTGCACTTCAGTGAGCCTCCGCTTTCTGAGCTGTAAACTGAGAACACTCCATGGGACAGTGGGAGATTAAGGGGAAGACTCAATGTTGGAAGAGTTGGCTACACTGTGAAGTGTGGTGCAGTTGAGGGGATCCAGCAAGACTGGTTCCTCATGGGGGCGCCTGGGTGGCTCAGTCGGTTGAGCGTCTGCCTTCAGTCAGGTCATGATCCCAGGGTCCTGGGATGGAGCCCCACGTCAAGCTCCTTGCTCAGCAGGGAGCCTGCCTCTCCCTCTCCCCGTGCTTGAACTCTCTTTCTCACTAGCTCTCTCTTTCAAATAAATAAATAAATAAATAAATAAATAAATAAATAAATCTTAAAAAAAAAAAAGACTGGTTCCTCAGGATCCACCCTCATCAGCACTCAGAAGAAACTATGACCAAGGGATGGACATGCTTGAGCAGCGGTTGCCACTTGCTGGGGATCCCAACAGTCCTGTGCCTCCATTTGTTTCTTGCTGCTTTAGGAAGAGGATAAATATTTAAGGAGGCTCTAGCATAGCCTGAAAGGAGTGTGTCGAAACTGCCAGGCCAGGGAGGCCATGAGCCGTATCTCTGGGGTGCCCGGGAGGAATGCCTGTCTCCACCACAGGTCCTCCCCTCCCCCACCCTCCACACTTGCACACAATTAGCCACTCCATTAAGCTCCAATGCAAGGACCAGGCTTTCTAAGGACCCTTCCCTGACAGCGTGCTTTTCTCTCCTCCGGGTCACAGGATTCTTCCCATCTGATCACAGTAGCATTTACTGCTTATTCTGTTCATCTGTTACTAAAGAGAAGGTAAATAGTTTATTGAGTACCTACTACGGACATACCTTGTTTCATTATGGTTCCCTTTATCACATTTCCCAGATATTGCATTTTTTACAAATTGAAAGTTTGTAGCAACCCTGCGTGGAGCTAGTCATTTTTCCAACAGCATTTGCTCACTTTATGTCTCTGTGTCACATTTTGGTAGTTCTCACCATATTTTAAAGTATTTCATTATTATTATATTTGTTATGATGATCTGTGATCAGTGATTATGCCTTGCTGAAAGCTCAGATAATAGCATTTTTTAGCAATAAAGTGTTTTTTAATTAAGGCATAATGCTCTTGCATACTTAATAGATTACGCTATAGTGTAAACATAACTTTTACATGCACTGGAAAACCAAAAAAACTCATTTGACTGGCTTTATTGTGGTATTCGTTTATTGCCATGGTCTGGAACTGAACCCATGATATCTCTGAGATGTGCCTGTATGTGGAAGGCTTTGTGCTGATCATAATCCTATACTGATTATGGATTATCCTTGATTCTTTTTTTTCAGATTGTTCATCCCTGTATGTGTTGTACCCCTTAAGGAATGGGATCATTAGAATACATGCATCCTTCCCACCAGTCGGGACATTGGAGTTGACAGCTAAATGTCTGTGCATTAGTCAGCTTACTCTCGCAAGAGCTCTAGTATAACATGGTAGTAATCCAAACATATAACCATAAAAGTTATACATGCCCAGTTTTCAAAGTTTGGAAATACATAAAGTATAAATTTATGTATAATCCTACCATCCAGAGATAACTGCTGTTAATATTTTAGTATATTTCATTTTAACCTTCTTTTATCTATGTTTCTATTTACCTAATTTGGAACATTCTATGTGCAAAGTTTTAGACCCTACAACTGTGCCTATGCCATTAAACATTTCTAAAATACAATTTAAATGACTGCATAATATTCCACCATAGTGATAAACCATCATTGATTTATCAGTTTCCTTATTAGAGATGTAGACTATAATTTTTCACTATTACAAACATTACTATAGTGAGAATTTTTATGCATGTATCTACATACCTACTTGTCTGGTGATTCCCCTTTAATTGTACTTATGGAAATTAAATTATTATCCAAAGGGTATGGAATTTTGGAAGTTATTGATTTGTATTACCAAATTTTTGTCAGAAGTTTGATCTTTTCTCTTCCCATCAACAGAGAAAAATGCCTGATTTATCATTCCTACACTAACGTTAAGTATTGCTTTCAGTATTTACAAATTTGATTAGAGTTTCAGTTTTGCTTTTACATATGTCTTTGATCATCATTGAACTTAGTTTTATATATTTATTAGCAACTTAATTTCTTCTCTGAATTATCTATTTATGTTTTTGACCTTTAGAGAAAATGGAAGCCTTAGTATTTTTCCTATTGGTGTGCCACAGATGCATTATTGAGGGTTTTTAAAACCCTTTAAAAATCAACTGCATTTTTTTTTTTTATGTCACCATCTATGGCCACCTTAGAAGAAAGACCAGTCCCAGATGTAAAGGGCAGTTCCTTCAAATACGACCTCAGTTATTTTGGGTTATTGAATCGTTTTTATTTTGTGCAAAGAATGCACAAGAAAATGTGAGCCTGGTTCTTCCTCAGCACACTTGCTTTCCATTAAGTGGATCCTTTTGTGCTGAAACAGACTTGCAGACCCAGCAAGCCAGACCAGGCTGCTGGCAGAAAGATGTGCACGGCCTGGTGTTAATGCAAGAATGAGAAGACCCCTGTGGCACATCGCAGGAGGTCAGACCATATGTAGAACTTTCTTTCTCTTCCTTCTTTCCCTCCTTGTTCCTTGCTTTTTACTTTCTATAAATCTAAGGTATTAGGAATGGCTTGACTTTTTAGACATACATATTTTTCAGAAATTCTCTGTTTTTCATATTTTGCCGAAGTAATATAGATTCCTGAAAGCATGGAGAGAATAAAGACCTTTTTGTGAAGTCCATTCATAAGATGCACAAGAGGGATTCATCACAGAAACTTCAATCTTTTAAAAAAATGGGCTTTAATAAATCCTGTGAGATGGGTGTTAGCATTATCTTGATTTTACAGAGGAGGATTTAGAGAAGTTAAACAATGTGCTCAAGGTCAACAGCCAGGAAAGCAAGAGCACCAAAACTTGGACCTGGTTCTGCTGATGCCAAAGTGCACGCTCCAGCCTACACCGCTCTGCTAGCCCGGTTAGTCACTGTTCTTAACCATGTGTGATCGGAAAGCTCTAGCTACCGTCTTCCTGAGTGATCAGAACACTAGTAGCAGATCCATGAGGCAGACCCTGCAGGGGACAAGGCGCAGTGGTGGGACATGGGCCAGAGTATTGGACCACTGGGCTAGGGGAGTCAGCAAGTTCGTGGGTGAGAGAGAATCCTTAATGGAAGCCAGAGTGACCATCTTCCTGGCAAATTGGTGAAAGGGGAAACTGGACACTTAGGCACAGGAAGATAAAGAGGATGGTTGGTGAGAGAAATTAAGGTGGTTCCTTTCCCTCCTCAGAGACTGTCTGAGTCTGTCGCAGAGTAATTGTGAAAGGCTATGGAAATTCCAGGACTATCAAGGAATGACAGTGGGTCCCGGGAAGATGGAAGTGAACCAGGTGAGACTCTACCAAAGGGTAGAAATAAGAATCAGGGGCCAAGCTTCAGGCATGGTAGAGCTCCAACAGGAGGAGGGCACTCCAGTGGATTGATGGGAAGGGATGCTTCTGCTTGTGTATGGCAGCCTCTCTTATGAGCTAGCGAATGGATTATTCCCGTTAATTGAGTTGCCCATCATAACTGCCAATATCTTCTTAAAAACTGGGACATGGACAAGAGGAAGGAGTTCTCTCTGGTTTGGTGGATCAGATTCTCTACGACAGTGGCTTTCATACTTTTTTTTTGGATTGCAATACTCAGTTGAGGAGTCCCTTTTCTATCACAAATATATGACACATACATATATTTGAAACCGAAGCAACATTTCACGATACAATAGTTACCCTTCCTGTGCAGGATACACTCTGATACTTGCTCTTCTCTTTTATTTCATTTAAGCAAAAGTGCTGACACTTCTCACTAAATGGATTTCTCAATCCATTAAGGGGTCATGACTTATTGAGTGAAAAGTCACTGCTCTGAGGTGCACAGAACAGCATGTCCATGGAAGCCATCATCAGGGCCCCTCATGGCCACAGTCCATGGCGGGAAGTGGCACACAGAATCTTTTCCAAGAAGACATTAAAAATAGGTGTTTTAAATCTGGTTAACCTCTGTCCTTATAGCCTGCAAGTAACTCCCCCGGTGGTGGATTTGGGATTGTCTGGACTGGGGCTCTGTAAGGCCAGGCTCGGAATCCCGTTACGAATGCGTGCAGACGTTTCCCGAGTACTCCGTAAGTTCGGTCGTGCTCAGCCTGGGATAGGGCGTCATCCTCCACCAGCTTCCCAGGACCCCTTGGCTGCACACACAAAGAGAACCCGGCTTTTCTTGTTTGGGCCTTAGCTCCTTCCTATTTGATTGAATTTGAAGAGGAACTGTTTGCCTTTGGCTGCACATCCTGAATCATAATCAGGATGCTGCTGGCGCAGAAAACCTGCTCCCACCCTTGCCTGAAATAACGGAACAGGGAAGTAGGGTTCCTCCCCTCTCCAGCCTTAAAGAAAGAGGCTCATAATTTATAGTGTGCTGGCAATACATCAAAAGTCAATCCAGTCACTTACAGTAAAATCAAGGCGGACAGAACAATGAATATAAAGTGAGATTAAAACATCTCATTAAAGGAACACATTGTTCAGTTGACACCAGAATAGAGATCCTTACATATTTGTTAGCCAGAGTCCAGGGGCCTTCAAAGATGCTTCCCTGTCCGTGGGGTATGAGAAAGGTAGAAGGCCACACCCTCAGCTTTTTCAATCCTTCAGCAAATATGCTTTTCTTAAACTATCCTTCAGGGACAGTGCTACGAGGGTATATTCGTTCCCTAAGGCTACTGTAACAAATCACCACAAACTGGGAGGCTTAAAACAACAGAAATGTCTTCCCTCACAGTTCTGGAAGCTAGAAGTCTGGGAGCAAGGTGTTGGCAGGGCCACCCTCCCTCCAAAGTCTCTAGAGGAGACTCTTCCCTTGTCTCCTTCAGCCTCTGGTGGCTCCAGGCGTTCCTTGGCTTGTGGGCACATCCCTGGGGTCTCTGCCCCCAGCTTCGTATGGACCCTCTGCTTCCTGAGTGTCTCTCCTCTGTGTGTCTCTTATGAGGATACTTGACATTGGATTTAGGGCCCACCTGAATAATCCAGGCTAATCTCATCTGGAGATCCTTAATTTAATTACATTTGTGAGGATCCTTTTTTCAAATAAGACTGCATTCATAGGTCCTGGGGCTTAGGACCTGGACATATCATTTGGGGGTCACCATTCGACCCACTGTGGGGTACAGTGTTGAAAAGGACAGGGTTGTTGTTCTCAAGGAGCTCAGTCTAGTGGGGGAGGCAAATAATGGAAGAACAACGTCAAAAGAACAAGCACAGACAAGCTATGTTGCAAGTGCTGGGGGGATCTGAGGAGAATTTACGTGCGGAGTTGATGTGGAGGTTACGGCAGGGCAGGGATGGGTGTGCTTTTTTTTTTTTTTTAACCTTTGAACTCTACAATTTCCTGGCATTTGGAAATCACTGTAGAAAGCCATCAGGTTGAAAAAACAAGTCCAGTTTGAATAGAGAGGATTAACACTGGCCTAGTCAGATTTCTTGGGTCTGGCTAAGTTCAGCCAAGCCTGTCAGTTGTCGTGAGGTGTGGGAGAATTGGCAGGAAGATGAGAGAAAGCTGAAGACCAGGAACTGGGGGGAGATTACTGATGGCTCCTTCGCTGGGAGGTGCGGACCTGGACACCATGAAATGGGTCATTGGCTTTGTCTGTGACGGAGAATGTAGAAGAGGTGCATTTGTGGCTGCCCTGCAGCCCAGGTCAGAGCCTGCGTGCCCTGGACGGGATGCCACCCGCCGGGCAGCTGCCCTGCTGAGTCTCTTCCTTTGCTGTAAGGACTTGGGCCACATGCTATCTCTGGACCTGGTGTGGTGGGCATGGAAGCTCCTGCCCAGAGATCTGCTGAGACACAGGACACAGATGCTTTTGCTCACTTCTCTTTCTGGGGCAACATCTCTACAGTCTTTCTGAACATCACCTGCAGCTCTTTGCCCTCTCCTAGGACTTTAGCTTCTTCATGACTTCTTATAATATGAAAAAGGTTTATGAGAATAGATACTACACAATTATTGTTAATATTCTTGGGTGTAATTTGTTTGTTGTTATGGAGAAGAACATATTTATTCCTTTTTTTAAAGATTTATTTTAGAGAGAGCGGGGTGGGGGGGGGGCAGAGGGAGACGGAGAGAGAGAACCTCAAGCAGACTCCCCACCGAGCTCAGAGCCCAACGCGGGGCACGATCCCACGCAGAGATCATCCCACCTGAGCCAAAACCAAGAGTCAGACACTCAAACACTGAGCCACCCAGGCGCCCCAGAACATCTTTATTCTTAAGGAACACATGCTGAAGTGTTTATGGGTGATGTGTTATAATGTTTATAATTTTCAAATGCTTCAGTGAATGTGTAAATAAACGTAATATGACAAAAATGTCAAGAACTGCTAAATCTAAGTGGAAGGTGTATGGATGTTCATTGTTCTGTTCTTTCAGTTTTTCTCAGTGCTTGAACATAATCCTAATTCAAAACTTGGGGAAGACTGAGAGAAGAAAATTCCTGATGTAGAATTTCTTGATCTGTGTTTCATGGATTCCAGGGAAGAAGTGGATGGGTATCAAGGATTAGGAAGCTTCTAAATTTATATGTAAACTTCTGAGGTGTGGTGTGCGTGTGTGTGTGTGTGTGTGTGTGTGTGTGTTTCTGTCCTCATTGTGGGGAAAGGCTTATTGTTTGTGGCTCTCCACTGATTCTCAAATGAGTCTATGACTCCTCTTCCCCAAAGTTAAACACCATTGCTTAAAACTAGAAATAAGTTTGCACGTATTATACCTTTTGTAAATGGATACAAACAGCCAAACAGAGTCTGTTGCACATGTATCATTAGTCCTTTGTTGAAAAATTTGAGCTAAATTATAAAGACAAATTATATATTATGATCCCCTTATATTCCTTAACTCATTGCTTGATTTTTCTTTGTTTGAGTAAAATATGGTGGACATACAATGTTATATAAGTTTCAGGTGTACAACATAGTGATTCAACAATTATATACATTATGAAGTACTCACCAAGATAAGTGTAGTTATCATCTGTCACCATACGATGTTATTACAATATTATTGACTCTATTCCCTATACTGTGCTTTTCATCCCTGTGACTTACTTACTTTATAACTGGAACTTTGTACCTCTTAAATTGCTTCACCTATTTCTCCCTCCGGCACTCCCTCTTGATTTTTCTTAATTAGTTCTTTTCCTATCATTGTTGAATTCTTAGACTTTTTCACAAGTTTAAAATACTGGTTGCCAACATGGGCAAATCTCTTTTCCCTTGCCCTAATTTAAAACCGAAACAAATTTTGTATCTTTCTATATTATAAAAATAACATAGACTCACTATATTCAACTTGTAAAATACAGGAATATATAAAGAAGGAAATAAAATTTCCATTAAGTCATGCTCCAGAGGTAACCACTATTAATATTTTGATGTATTTCAGGCTTTTCGGATATATGCGTATATGTGAAACAAAATCGAGTAAGACTGAATGTGCAGGTTTATATTATGTAAAAAAGAACATTTCAAATTTCTTTACATTTTAATGTTTCCCAAATTTTTATAAAGAAACATTTGAATGGATTTTTCCAGGCTTTGTATTAAATATGGTGGTTCAAATCCACATTTTAGATTTTAGTGAAGACACCGTTCCCTTGAAATATCTTATCTCTTCTGAATACTTACTACCTTTAGTAATATTATTAATGTTAAGTGCCTAGAGTTAAATTTATTTTGCTCCGTAGGGTTGCCCCCCTGAGATGGGTAAGAAAACAATTTTTAAGTCCATACTGGTTATTGAGGATGGAACCAGGACAGGGGGTAGGGATACTTGAGTAAAACTCTTAATTGTGTGGAGCTTGCTCTTACAGGCTTGATATTTGGTGACCTCAGAATAGTGCAAAGGAGACGGACTAGGGATGCCTGCATGAGCCTGCTGCCAGAGGGTCCAGGAGCTTGCCTGACCTCCTGATCCACACACACATCTCAGGAGCCGAGGAGGGAAGAGGGAGCCCTCCTCTGACTTCCAGTGGCACTTAGTGAGGCTCTAATCACATCTTGATTTGAACCGGAGTTATTTGTTTACTTATGTTAATATATGCAAAGCCCCAACAAGTGTCCTGCACTTGATAGGCACAAAACAAATACTAATTCCCTCCTGCCAAATAAGACAATGAGTTCTTGGGAGACGTTTGCGCTGTTCAGTGCTGTACATGCGAGCATGGGGCTAGGATGCAGACAAGCCTGGTTAGGGTCTTGAGTTTGCCTCTTGTTAGCGCTATGACCTTGGGAAGCGTGCTTCATGCCCTGAACTCATTTTCTCACCTGTATGATAGTTCCCATCTCCCTGGGCTGTTGAAAGGATTAAGTCAACATGCTCCTGTAATAATGGCTGACATTAATCAAGGGCTTATAGTCGCAGCACCATTTTCAGGTGCTTTCGGTATGACCGCCTCATTTAGCTCCCCTAAGCCTGTGCGCCGTACTGGTATCCCGTTTTGCGGAGAAGAAAACAAGCCCGGAGAAGCTGAGTAATGTGCCCAAGGTCACAAAGCCATTAAGCAAGTGAACGGGGATTTGAACCGAGGAAGCTTATACTCTCTCTAGCATCTGTACGTCGCCCTTCGCCTAGCACGTTGCCCATGGCCATCCCCTCATTACACGCGTGTGACGACACCCTGGTAGACGCTCGCTGAATGACACCTACAGGAATGTCTTTCCAGGATGCTGGGTGGAAGAGCACCGAAGGTGCTCCTCTCGTGGCAGAGAAAATGCGTTTGTTGAGAAGAGAGACACATTATATGAGTCTGACGTTCAATCCTTTGAAACAGAAGCTTCAAACTCAAACTCACGTTTGAATTACCTCGCGGAAGAAGGGTTGATCTGGTGCAGGTTTCTGCCGCTCCCTGTTCCAATCAGCTGCTGAGTTGGGCTGCTGCCAGATGGATGACTCTTCTCCCATATGCAGGAGGGCGAAGCATGAGGGTGTTACCGGGAACTGAGACCTGGACGGGCTTGCAGGGCTGGGCACCCAGCCGAGTCACACCTAAGGGGTGGGTGCTTGCCAGCTTCAGGGCTAAGCTATGGCCCCTGAGAGGCTGGGCAGGGCGGGCAGCTCTTTGCTTGCTGATTCCCTTGTCTCCCGGGGCAACAGGCTGGAGCAGGCTATGGTCACCCGTGGGAATGCTCCTCCTGAGTCAGCAGGGCCTGCAGTGCCCCAGGGTGTGGCCGTCTGGGCCCCTCACAGATGCCTTTTATCACAGAGGATGTCACTGCGCCATCACGGGTTGAGGGCTGGAGCTGCAGGCTGGAAGCTGCTTGTTTGGAGCCAGAGTAGGTCCCCGGAAAGGGTCAACTTTTAAGACTTTCCATTGGGCTGCTGGTGTTTGTATCAAGCATTTAAGATGGGGACATTTCAAGACCGTTAGTGTAGCTGTGCATGACCCTCAGACACAGACTAGAGACCCTGGTTCTAGAATCAACTCTGATGTGTTGTATGCATTGGGAAGATCGCTTTCTCTCTTCCAGGCCTTAGTTGCCTCATCAGGAAAGTTAAAATAACTCCTGCCCTACCTGTATCACTGGATTACGCTGAGAACTAAATGATGTGATAAATGGAAAAACGGTCACTAAATGGCAAGGTGTTGCCCAAAAGCAAGGAGCCAGCCCTGCCATGCAGCTGCATCTGAACAGCCCCGCCTCCTTCTGGGTGCTCTCCTGTTCGAAGAGTCTCTGACCTGGGCCAGCCTTGGAGAGCTGGGGCTTGATTTCATTAAGAGAGATGGCTGGATTCCAGACCTGAGACGCCAGAGGGGTCTCCAAAAGGAAGGGATGCCTTGGGGAGCCAGTGCTGGAGGCCATGGAGTCCAGCCACCCCTGCCCAGTCTGGGAGCCGCCCTCCATTTCCATCCGTGGTGGATTAGGCTCTCATTTTATTGAGGGGGAAAGGAGGGTTTCCTCACTCAGTGTGTCTCAGTCTTCCTCGGTGCTTTTAATGAGCTCTTCTGTTGTGGGGGCAACTGTTTGTGAGGGGCACCCTCCTAGTGAAGGGTTCCTTGGGACGGTGAACTGTTGTACCTATAGAGAATGGAAGAGGAGCCATTGGTTCAAGCTCAGCACAGTAAGGACCACAGTGAGGTGGAGAGGGGAAAGGAGAGATGAATGACACTAGCCCAGTGACGCCTATGCTGGGCCCAATCTCCTTCCCATGGATGTTTGGCAGGAACAACGCAAACTCTGGCTGATTTTGGGGGGTGCACTCTTGTTCTTTGTGCATTGAGATAGCGCTGCTGTTGCACCAGAACAGGCTACGGAGAGCTGCACAACGGCAGACAGGAGTAAGGCCTGGTGCTCAGTTCCAACCAGAGCATGGCCCTAGGACATTGGCCAAGAGAGCGACAGACTAGAGCTCACGTCACAGGAAGTAAAGGGATGTTTAGTTTGGAGCATTAGACTTGTTTTCATATTCTTGAGGACCTGACATAGAGAAAGGTAGCCAACTCTGTTAAGTCCCCAACTTTTCCTCCCTGCCCCTACTCTGCAGGGGAAAGATTTGGCTCATTATAAGGAAGAACTTTCTGTAAGTCAAGATACCTTAAAGTGGTGAAGCAAAAACTGGCTAGTCACATGAAGGAGCCCATGGGGGTGATGCAGAGATAGGATGGGGGTTGACTTTAGTCATCTCCCTCCAGGTCTTAGAGGCTGTGATCCCAAGGACTGATTGTGCAGAGTTACGACCCTGATCTACATGATGCCCCCTCAGCAGTGCTCCTGGAGCTTTCTCCATGATGAAAATATCCTTTAGGACTGCTATGCTGGATCTTTCTTAATAGCAATAAGCCTTTGAGGTGCTGTAAAGGTTCACTTTCCTCTGGTTTTGCTGGGAGGGGAGGATGGCCCATGTTTGTCATTCTGGTTTCTGACTAGCCCCCTTTTTCATGTTTCTTGTTCCTTCTTTATTCTCAATTTGTTGCTCTTGGCACAAGAATTTGTGTGGATTTGTTCGTAACAATTACCCTCTGCCTTGAGAAGCATGTGGACTGTTTTAGGGATATTTTTATGAAGTCTTGGGCCGTATTTCTTATGGCTGGAAATTAACCAGAGAACTGCAAAAATACAGGCTTGCTTACTCAGCTTTACATCTTGAGGATGAGTCCATCCTGCCTTCTACTTCTGTGTTCTAGATCTTTGTGCCATATGTACTTCTTGGACCGGATCCTTTTTCTCTGAGAGGACTTTGGGGTTCCTTGCAGCTCCGTATTTTTATTGTCAAGTCTTCTGGTCCTCTTCTCACCTCCTAGATCCTGTCATTCTCCTTGATTGCCTTCTTTGTCACTTCAGTCCTTGCCTCTCCCCACACCCCATGTTTCTTCCATCTTAGAAATCCTTACTCCTGGGTGCCTGGGTGGCTCAGTCGTTAGGCGTCTGCCTTCGGCTCGGGTCATGATCCCATGATTCCAGGGATGGAGCCCCGCATCGGGCTCCCTGCTCCGCGGGAAGCCTGCTTCTCCCTCTCCCACTCCCCCTGTTTGTGTTCCCTCTGTCGCTGTCCCTCTCTCTCTGTCAAATAAATAAATAAAATCTTAAAAAAAAAAAAAAGTTAAAAAAGAGAAATCCTTACTCTTTGAGCTGAAAGTACCTGCTCACCCCAATGTTCACACCTGCTTCCTGTAAGGACTCATGGAGATCACGAATATTGGGTGGGGTTGAGGCGGGTGGGTTTCTGTTCCTTTTGAAATGGTGTTAGCCATTCAGGCTACCATTCATCTTGAGAAATGAACTCACAGGATAATAAACTCTAGCAAACATCCTTTTGCTCGACCATGGTTGTAGAGTCCTGAACCATTTTCACATTTCCATCATTTTGATCATTTCCTGCAGACTCTAACCTAAAGACATTTCTGGTGCCTTTCATTTCCAAATTTAAAATGCTAAAGCCTGAGGAAAACTCTGAATCTTGAACGTGACTCCACAGAGTTGTGTTTGTTTCTCCAGGACCCCACAGTAACCGGGCATGGACTCTGCAATGGGTTTTGGGGTAGGCACCAAGAACAAGGGAACTGGTGTGATAATTTCCTGCCGGCAGGCACTCAGAGTCTAGCCAAGGAGACTACCTCTGGTGTGCTAAGAGCCAAACAAGGAGATGCGAGTGCCCTGAGGAGGAAGGCTCGAAATCTGCTCGGGTAGCATTGATACAGGGGCAGTGGGGAAGGCTGTTCAGCTAAAAACGTGAAATCTCAGGTGGGTCTTAAAGTACATGAGTCAAACTTAGCTAGGAAGACAGGGCTATTATGGGCAAGGAACAGCAATAGGAAAAGCAAGGGATTGTGAGAAGAGTGGTATGTTTGGGGATCGAAGAGCAGCTGGGTGTAAGTAGATGGAGTGGAGAGGATAGAAGTGACTGGAAGGGAGGAGAGATTGGGGTGTCTTCTTAGAGAGTTCTCATGACAGGCACCGTGTGATGTTTGGACATTGAGGAGAATCATTGACCTTTGCCCACCCCCCCTCCATGATCTTTCTGTAGGGCTCTCCTGCTCACCAACTCACTGTTTGATGCTCTGAACATTGAGTCTGTATGTTTCTGGCTGCCAAACGAAAGACAAGCAGGAAGAGCGAGGGACCTGCCAAGAGAGATGCTGTCGGAGGACTTCGTGATAATCCGGGTGAGAACGGTTGGAGTGTCCCGAAACCAGTAGCCTCTGCCTCATGGGCTGTGTGTCAGTGTTGCTCCACCATGCCCAGTGACAAGTGCCTAAGCTGGTGTCCAGCCCATCTCTGGCTTGACTCCTAGCCTCTACCATCACCCCTCACCTCCCTCACCAGAACCCATCTGCTCGTTTGGAGTGGCTCTGACTGAGGCCACCTCACCCACACTCTCTGGGGCACTCCCCACAGGACATGCATGCCAGAGACATGGCAGGATGGGTGAGTCTAGCCTCCGGTCCCCGTGGAAGAAACGCTTATAGGGAGTCAGGGGTTCTCTGTGTCTCAGCCGAGTTTGGGTCAGGCTTACCATTGCCTTAATATCAAGTGCAGTCCTTGTTGTCTTCCTTGTTGGAGGAAATGGATTCATGTGGGCTAGGGAGACCTGCCTACGTTTCTGTGAACTCAAAGGCTTCGTGCTCACAGCGTGGGTTGGCTTCAGACATGTTTCTACAGGCCTTTTGGCTGTCCCTGGGTAGGTTCTTGTATTACCTGACCCAGCTGAACATCTGCTAGTGTCATCCTCAGGAGCTCTGGAAGCTCCTGCGTACTCTGCCAGCTTCCATCTCCCAGGGAGGGCCTGGAATCCCAGCCCTGCCCTGTACACTTGGCTTCCAAAGTCTCAGTTTGCCCGAGTGTTCTAGGTAGTTCTGCAGATAAATGATCTCATAGTGGTCAAAAACCTTTGGGAAGACCCCCGGTTGAACAATGCTAAGTAGCTTAATTTACTGCAGGCCTTCTCAAACTCTCTAATTTGCTAATATGTATATTGTGAGTCTCCCAGAGAGAGTGGGAGTAGGAATGGTCCATTTCCCACACTTATTTGCCCAAGGCACTTCCTCATGGTCCACTCCTTGCCATTGGAGAGGCCTCTCCCCTGGGGAAAAGGAGCTCAACCGGGGTGGGGGTGGGGGTAGCCTTGTTTGTAGTCGATTCTGAGGGCAGCTAAACTTTATCTCCTAGACTTTGGGGAGATTCATAATTAGGACCAGCATCATCCCAGTTTGCCTGGGGTGGTCCCAGCTTGTATGGGTTATCCCAGTATAATTCTAATAGACTCCCGGACTTTGACTCTCAGAAGTGTCCCGATGGGGGAATAAATTATATAGTCATCTTGACTACGTAGCCCAGTGCAGACTCCAGAGCCCAGCCACTTGGCATTTTGGAGCCCAAAGGGGAGCACACTGTCAGGCTTGCTTCTGCCCGTATAACATAATCTCATGTCACCCTCTGACTCACCACTAGCTTTCTGACAACCTCTGATACTCGCCTGTGGGTCCCGAATTCTTTCCCTTTTATCCAGCCACCGTATTCAGCCTCGCCTTCTCGAAGTGGTCCTGCAAGGGGGCTGACCGAAATCAGTGCTCCTGAGAGCTGCAGACCTGTGTGTCAGGGTGCCCTCCGCAGCGCGTGCCTTCAGCAGTGCCCTTGCTGGACCTCCTTAGCCTGTGAACTTCTGAACTCTACATCTGCAGGTGTGTTGCTAACTTCTGTGTGTCATTCCTTTTCCTTCTAGTCTCCTTTTTATTCCTGCTACCGAAACAGCCATCTTCCTGCTGTCAGATGCTTTGACGGAATTTGTGTTAGAAAATATCAAGAAACCATTCTCATTTAGGGGATGAGAGACATAAAAGGAAAAAGGCCAAGTAGGCAAAGCCTGAACCAAGTAGCTGATGAATTAGGGAGATTATAGGATTTCTTGAGAAAAATGAAAGAATTAGAAATTTTCTCGATTCTTTCGAAGGGGCAATGAATGGTCTATAGGATTTGATTTCAAATTTTGTTCACTTTTTTCTTTCTTTTGGTTACTTTTGTTGACAAATTCATTTTCAAAATGTTAGATGATTGGCTTTCCAAGATTCCTTAGCTAGAGACTCAGAGTGGAAAGGTGACCATTTCTTAAAGAAATGCTTTCCTTTTTCTTTAACAAAGTAAACAGTGAGAAGCATCTTTAATATTTGCAAAAGCCTCAAAAAAATTTCACCAGCTAGAGATACAAAAGGAGACTAGACATTAGGGTTGGGGATCTCTCTTCTATTACGGGATGGTTTGGGATTTAAATCCTACCTACCTGAGTTTTATCTGGTTGCAAATGTCCCAAACAATAAGGTTTCCACAGTTTCTTCATGGATATTTTGTTTATTGTTCTTAAAGATGTCTGGGACAGACTCTTGACACCCTGGCTTTTTCTCAAAAAAAAAAAAAAGTAACTATTTTGTCTTTAAATTTAATCTTTTTAAAAATCGCTCAAGTTACCAGAAACTAATATAACACTGTATGTTAATAATACTTGAATTTTTAAAAAAATTTAATTTAATTTAAAAAATGGTTCCAATTATAGATCTTAAAAATTAACTGCTCTTTTTTGGATAACCATGTTGGCATCCCCACCCCTTCCCCCACTCACCCCCCACCTCAACTGCACAGTTTTACTTTGCCTTTTTTTGAGCATATGGAAGAAGTCTTTTTATTCTCTTAATTCTTTTGAAAGTATTATTTGTCTTTAATACTGTCATCTAGGCTTCTCTTGTATGTATGTGTTTATAGCAGTTTTTAATTGGCTTAAATACCATCATTTTCAGCTTATCTGCCTGTTGTAGAGTCTTCATGATGATTTTCTCTGGCCAAACCAAACCAAACTAAACACAAATCAGAGCCCACTCTAAAAAATACAACAAAACCATTCCTGTGGTTCTCAGGAGATAACTAAACTTATTTCTTCCTGTTTTTTTTTTTTTTTAAATGTGCCTATTCACACATACATACATATTACATGTATACATATATGCGTGTATATATATCAGCATTTCATTTCAAATTTTACTTCGAAAGATGCTTCAGTCCTATTATGTAAATCTTGACTGAAAAAATAAAATATTTGTACCTAGACATTCCTATCAAACGTTGATTCCACAAGCTCTACCTTATTTCGTTGATTTTATTTTTAAGAGAGAAGGCCATTTAATTAAAAAAATTCTTCTTTTCTTTTCTTCCCTGCTCCCTGCCCCCACCCCTGCGACTGTCTCCTAGGACCAGGAAGTTTATATGTCAACAGAAGCCCTAATCAGACCCCTGACCTCCTCTGGGCTTTCAACCCAGTGTTTCCACAGAGGGATTAACCCCAAATACCAACTTGCTCTCAGAGGCAAAATTGTTCCCGAGGCGGGCATCACCAAAGGGTTTTCTTCTCTCGGGGCTTTCACATTCACCCTGCAAATAAGGTCTTCTCAAAGAGAGGCTTAAAGGCAGCCGCTGGAAAGCAAATTGCCAGGCAGGCTGGAGCCGGGAGGGATGCTCAGAAAGCTCTGGGCTCTCAAGCGCCTAGTCTGCCCTCCTCTGCCCACCCAGTGGCCATAACCTTCCAGATCCTTGGGTGCTATGGGCAAGGGCCCGGCTGCCCGGTCGAATAGTACATGGCCCTGTGAGTGTCTGAGTGAGTCTGTGTGTGTGTGTGTGTGTGTGTGTGTGTGTGTGTGTGTGTGTGTGCATGCACCCATCTTTGGATTTACACACAAGGAGTCCTGCGGATGATGGGCTCAGGGCATCCAGGGAGGACACAGGCAGGGAGGGGGCTCTGGGGGCGGGTGGGGATCAGGAGTTCTTTTTCAGGGGAGACGTGAGCAATAAGAGCCAGGCCTGTTGAACAGAACCATAGCTGTGTGCCTACCCCGGGGAACGTTTGCAAGTCATTCTATTTTATTCTTCGCTGCAGGTCTAAGAATGTCCACTGAGGAGGGAACGCTTTGAACCGGGCATCAAGCTCTGGGCCGGATTCCAAGTCCGCTCTGAAAACAGTCGGAGCTACCCCCGGTCCCCTACTTGCTGGGCAGAATGGCTGAGGGAGTGGCTCCCCACTTCTGCACGGTCCCCCGTGTGGTCAGCACGGCCCCCCTGCTCCAAGCCAAGGCACCCACGAGGCAAGGTGCTTTCCTGATGGCAGGACATCCTCTCCCCACTCAGACCCCCAACAATTTCTCCCCAGAGCCACAAAGCATCTTTATTTTAAAGGCTCCACGTAGCATGTCCAGAAATTTCTCTTGTTATTAAGGAGGGGGTGGGGTGGGGAAAGGGCCGAGGAAGCTACTTACTTAATCGCCCCTAACAGCTGTGGGAAGTTTGATGCCGCGGGAGCACCCAGACAGAAAATTAAAAAACTAATAAAGTCCTCAGTGTGGGGGCGCTGGCATCAGGACAGCTTTACTTCTCCAGACACCTAATAAAGAGACATTCCGGGACACTCACTCACAAGGGGAGTCTGCAGGGGTCACGGAGAACAGTGGAAAGCGAGCCATGGAAACATAGCAGTCACTCACATCGCTGCGGGGGAGCTTCGTTTGCTTCTCTGCTTTTCCCCCCCTTTTCTCCATTTTAGAAAAATGACAGGGTGGACTAAAAGGAAGACAAGAAAGAAAGAGAGAAAGAAAGAAAGAAAGAAAGAGAGAAAGAAAGAAAGAAAGAGAGAGAGAGAAAGAAGGAAAGAAAGAAGAAAGAAAGAAAGGAAAGAAAGGAAGGAAGAAAGAAAGAGAAAGAAAGAAAGAAAGAGAGAGAAAAAGAAGGAAAGAAAGAAGAAAGAAAGAAAGAAAGAGAGAAAGAAAGAAGGAAAGAAAGAAGAAAGAAAGAAAGGAAAGAAAGAAAGAAAAAAAAAAGAAAGAGAGAGAGAAAGAAAGAAGGAAAGAAAGAAGAAAGAAAG